>NC_047022.1:8512270-8710557 GCF_902652985.1 Pecten maximus | reverse complement strand
AACTTGTTTCTCATCCATTTGTCTGTTTCGACAATATAATGTTTTTAAATCAGACAACAAATTATGTTCAAATCATACGATATCTTGTTTAAATCAGACAATTAAAGATATTTAAATCTGACAATAAAATGTTAAAATTTGACCATAAAATATGATTTAATCGGACAATGAAATATGTTTCCATCAAGAAATCAAACAACGAAAGCTCTTGTAGGTAAAGAAGAAAAACCACGAATAATACATATATAGTTTATTTTTTCTAATATATTATAAGATTCTATATTTACAACTCAACAAATATGGATAACTTAGTACTTTATACATTTATAATAGAAACATTGGCAACAATATTTAAACTAACTGATACAGTGGAACCTCGTTCATCAGGAACCCGAAATCTCGCATTCTGACGAGAACTGAACGTGAATTCATTCCTTTAACACGTTGTTACATTCTTGTTTGTATTTTTGCGGCCCAATATTTTACTATTACTGCTAGCATGATAGCTAGTATCACTTTTTGGAACATTTTTCAACTATTTAGGAATTCGAATATCATAATTATAGAGTGACAATACTTGTCTATCAGATACGGCGTTTTCCTAAAAAAACAACAACAACAAAAAACAAAAAAAACAAACAAAAAAAACAACAACAACAACATAACAACCAAAACAAATGAACAACTACAAAATTAAAAACTAACAATGCTTAGCTAACGCGGCAAGCATGGCCGTTTTCGTGTTTTGCGGTCCAAACGGTTGGTCCAGTTGGGCCGATGTTGTTCGTTTATGAAATAAAGACAGACCTGGTGATTTTATATTGTTTTCAGATGAACTTTGACAAAGACTTCCAAGACCTGTATTAACATTTGCAGGTCCGTTAAGATATATGTTTGAAATCATACATTTAAAAACTGACGAATCGGTTTGTCCGCATAAACGAACAGGCCCCATGTGTGGACTAAACCTTATAGATTCCACACGTGTTCCATGCTTTTTCAGTTCACCAAATCTTGTTGTCATGTTATTCCGCTCTCATGAACCAAACGGCGTTACTTGCCATTTTTTTTATTTGAAGTCTTTACTTAAAATTAATTAACAAGACGAGCACTTCAAGACGAAGGTAAGTAATTGTATTTTTTATAACTTATATAATAAATATTCATGTATATTTATTATGTGTTAATATTAAGGTGGATCATGACACTTTTACTCTCCATATGACGTCAGCAAATTATTTAATATCATCAAATATGATAACGGAATTCTAAAAGAGTATATAATCATCATGTCTATGCCAACTTGTTTGTAGCAATAAATGACTGGTGTTGATCAGTGATTGGCAAAAAGCTTTTGTATGAAAATTGGAGAAAAGTTGACTACCCGACGAACGTTTATTCTGAATGGCAACGCACGTGCACAGGTAACCGGGTCGTCTGTCAAGACACACCTTTTATTCATTCATTCATACATTCATTCATTCATTCCTCTTAAAGAGATACAGAAAAAAAACAAGACAAATACACGGGTTAGCCACGCGCTTATCTATGTCTGGTTACCTTACACGCCTTTTTGTGTGTTTTATATAAAACTAAAGAATTCAGAGAGCTTTTCTAAAATGTTTTTATGTGAAACAATTACAATAATATCATTGTATTAGTGTTTATCTGTGTCGTACCAGATTTTTTTTTTTTTTGCAAAAACATTGTGAAAAATTTCAAATTAGTCTATATGGTTTTACATGGATATGAATGGCCGTTTTTATCATGAAAATTATCAATGCATCACTATTTTGATCGACATAAGTTAACACTAATAATATTTTAGATAAGCTCTCTGAATTCTATAGCTTCTGATTATATACCAATTAAAAACTATGTCATTTTATCTAATTCAAATAACTTTATATTGAAATATATTTTTTTGATGTTTCTTTAACTATCCATTAACTAATATATCACATCAAACATTTATGGAGGGGTTCATAATTAATTACAAACCGTTTGGTTATTTCTCAAATCTCGGTTCAAAATACGCCGCCGCCGCCGCCGCCGCCGCCGCAAAATTGACCAAAGATTTTAAATTAAACCCGAAAATGATTGATCAAGATTGGAATTATAATCGTTACAAAGACATTTGGGAATACGGGCTAACGAGGTTCCGCTGTATAACTTACAAACTTGCACCAATTCGATATATATATATAATTTTGCTAAACTCTCAAATAGACTATTATAAATCTAAAAATGGTTTTGCGATTGTGCTAACGAGTTTGATGGAACGGATCAGCCTCAGCAATTGATAGGAGTTACCTCCCTTCCATCATTACGACCAACTATTAACGTTTCAGGCCAGCTTTCAAGGTGGTTGCTCCTTGTATGCAGTGAATGAGTTTTCATTTCCTTTAAAGGGACTAAAAGGCTAGATCTTCATGTAAATTACACAATAAAAAGGGTATAAGAATTAAGATTATGTAAAAAGTTATGCATTTTATGTTAATTATAAATTTTAAGTGTCCATAACAATTTGTTTAAAAATATTGAAAAAAAAAATAAAATAAATACATGTAGGAACGTCCTAGTCATTATTTCATATCGTTATTTTTCGATAAGTGTAAACAAATACCTTTGCGCTTGCGCGATGCGGGAAATTGTAAACATCATAACTAAGATATCGAACTCCCGATCTAAGCAGAATTAAGGGTCCTGAATCAGTTTTAACCGAGAACACGAAGAAACGACTCTCTCCGATATAAACAGGAAATGGCGACAGATAAAACGTTCAGTGTTGTTCAGCGATAATTCGAACCATTTAGTCCCTTTAATATTTTATGAAACGAATCTTGGAAGAAATCATTTTTGCAAGCTTTCGCGAAGCATTAGAACTTTGTCGAACGAATGTTATACAATCTCACATGAAATTGTATTCTTATTTTTATCACTACCAAGTGGCGTCTGATACTTATAATTTAAGTTGATTTAACTACAGATGTATGACCAATCAAAAATGGAGATTAAACCACGTGACACATCAAGACAGCGCTCGATAACCGTTGATCTGAATATGACGTTACACAATACGGCTCTGTGCTGTCATTGTTACACCATCACACCAGCGTGTCCGTGCTCTTAAACCCTCTCCCTCACAGTAATGGGTTTTCTTTGTCACGTTTTGAAAAAAAGACAGAAAACCAAATTCAATTTAGGCCGCGAAAGTACAGAGGAATTACAGGATTTGATTCGGTGAAAACGGCTTTCATTGAGCGCTCGATTCTATTGGTTCCACATCTATGGACAAATGGCCGTCAAAAACATCTCTTGTCAGTTAAGAAAGCTCTCCCCCAAATTATTTCGACAATACATCACTTTCGTAGTTGACGAAATTAGACGATATGGACGTTTTAAACGAACCCTCCATAATTGCCGAATTTACTCTCGCTAAAAACACATGTGAAAGTAATTAAAATCCGTTTTATGATGAGCTCAGCATGTGTTGTGTGTTGTAGTCACTTTGAAGAGGTGTTGTCCATAAACAAGTCCATAATAAACGCCAACAGCAGACGTTAGGTGTGTCTAACGACATTTACAGGTAAACATTTATGAATTGTTACAAATAGGCTTTCATACGATGGTATCCCAGTAATAGCGTTAACAACCAACTTGAGTGGATGCTTGGTTTGTGATCAAGATCTTGTACAATTCTTTTTCACATTTAGTGCTTTGCACAAATAGGGGATCGCAATGCACCCTGGGAGATATTAACTCAAGTTCGGCCATTGGGAACTTTTTAAAAGATAAATATGAGGATAGTACAGAAATGCTGACCCGTCATTTTCTTTGAAGACATGTACTTTACAAGTGAACGGTACATTTTTATCTGGGATTATTTTCTTTACATTTACCATTAAGTACCCATTATCTCCGCTAGGTAGCGCTTCACATTAAACTACTCCCGCCAATATGTTTATCGTACAATGTAGCTCGTTCCAATACACACAAACTGATGACGTAATGCACACATTTTACAATGAAATAGATGGATGGATATTCATATAATGAAATCAATGGCATTGCATATTCATAATGCTGTATAATAATGCAAATGTACACGTGAACACGTGACGTATGATAGGCTATGTATGACTACATGTAGATGTATGATGTAGAATTAAATAACATGAATAATTTACATTAGGTATTTGTATTTTAGTTGTAAAGCGTCAAAATAGCACTGAATTTAATATTTAAGACTTCTAAAGCGTCAAGATGACAATGAATTTAGGATTGAAGTGTTCTTCAACGTCAAGATGACAATGAATTTAGGATTGAAGTCTTCTTTAACGTCAAGATGACAATGAATTTAGGATTGAAGTCTTCTTAAACGTCAAGATGACAATGAATTTAGGATTGAAGTCTTCTTAAACGTCAAGATGACACTGAATTTAGGATTTAAGTGTTCTTAAACGTCAAGATGACAATGAATTTAGGATTGAAGTGTTCTTAAACGTCAAGATGACAATGAATTTAGGATTGAAGTGTTCTTAAACGTCAAGATGACACTGAATTTAGGATTTAAGTGTTCTTAAACGTCAAGATGACAATAAATTTAGGATTTAAGTGTTCTTAAACGTCAAGATGACAATAAATTTAGGACTGAAGTGTTCTTAAACGTCTAGATGACACTGAATTGATCGAAGATGGGTTTCCGCTACCTGTAATCATTTTTATTACGGGTTCGTTTATTCTGTTGAAGGCTTGCCTCTTGAAGGCAATGTGGCTTTTTCTCCGCCTGGGTTCCTAACTTCATCCTAAATGTAGATCCCTGCTATAATGAAACATGGCCAAGTGGGGTCTAGTCTGAGAGAGCTGCCCCGTCGTGGGCCCCTTATGATGAATGAAGAATAATGGCTGTACCACTATACGTGTGATTTGCATGGAATGTTTATATATATATACACAATTCATTACACGAACGGAATGCACATTATTGCCAAATACAACTTTGCATATCGAAGTACATATCTCTACATACATGTACACACATCTCTTATTATCAAAATCACCAATCTCTCGCTCCTACTGTACACCATGTCACGTGAATAATTCACACGTGACGGAGTTCATACACATGCAAATGGAACGTTCGGTTCAGCCATTGCACACAACATGTCAAGATATATCATCTTGATCGAGATTTTAGTCGCGGCAGCCATCTTGATAATGCAAGATTCTCGCAGGAATGTTCTCTTTCCTAGCGTTGGCGGTCAACATCATTTTGAGCCCAGTTTCATCTAAAGTACATCCTTCTGGTGTTCACGCTATCGAATGACGTCACTTCCGTCAGTTGCATTTAACGTCACATACAGGCTTGTATTAATATTTTGACGATTCTAAAAACAATTCCGTAAATACATGAATATTTTCATATAAGGTCACGTGCTTTCATGTCCGTGAAAATGAGAGAGGACTGGACAGAAGATGGCCAAACTCGTTCCCACGATCGCCAACATGAAGCTCCAGCCGATGTGACAATCGCCAGCGTAATACATCCGGGTACTTGCTCCGCAATGAAACTTCATGAACTTTGACCCCAGTCCCAGTGGGTAGATTAGTAGGCCAGACATCATCACCAAAACTGAAATGGACAGAAGAATAAAGGTATCTATTACTTGGCGTTTCAACATCTTCTAGCTTTACAACTGTTACGTCATTTCCGGTTCGAAGGTAAAATTAAACATTGGCACAGTTTTTTTACTTGATGGGTCAACACACAAAATCATAAATAACTTTCATCGTCAGCTTCATGCATCGACAAACTTGTACTTCAGGTATGGAATCTAGGCAATAAGTCGATGCTATTTTTAGATTACCATATATCTAAAAGGTTATTCGTAGGTCAAAGATCCAGGTCGATGATTTTTTACTTTACATTTTAAAGAATGTTAACCGTATATCAAAACAGCAAGATGTATTGCATTGATGAGACCCCGTCAAGGTCAAAGGTCAAATGTCCATAATTTCATTAACATGGACAAACATGGCTCTGCGTGTCGATATTGGTCGGTACATTTACGTATCCGTCAGTGTAATTTGATTTATATAACTATCATATTAATGAGGGATATGTTTTTAGAAAATGATAGGATTTCTGGTTGATATTATCTTTGTTGATATAGGGGTCAAGATATCCGGAGAGAGTCTCAGTGTGTACATTTTTTTAAAATACGAGGCGGACTTTCCGAAGAGCTTATCAGAGCATATAGCAAATCAAAGCACAATTCTTCAAATTGTCTTGACTATGTCGATCTATTATACATAAAATCAAGGTCACAATATGCTCTTCTTTATCAGCCGCTTACCATGTTTTTTACTTACAAAGTAACCCGTCGAGAAAACATTCAACTATATGATTAGTATGATTAGTATGATTAGTATGATTCTTCTAATTTCACTCTTGGTAATGTATCGGTTTAAGATAGTAACATCCCTGCTTTATCAACATTTAGGTATGAATTATGGCTCCATTGTAACTATCCCGGTTATCATTTTGAGAACGTGACATTTTGATATATAACTTGTCTTTGATAAATCAGAAGACGTTTCTCCCTTCGGAACATTTGGTCTTTCCTTCCTCGTGCTTCACTTTCTCAACCATCTCCTTTCAAATAATATTTTGTTCGTTTAATAGGACGTCGGGATTTTGATGAGTAGTAAATATCATTCGGGAAAAGCACAAATATCAACTTTTTCACCAGTATTATAACCTATAATGCTAAGACAAGTGGCGATAAGAAATCTGGAGATCAATGTTGACAATATTAGAATAGCGTGCGGGTAACAAAGACGTATACAATCCTGATTGACTTAAATAATCATTGTCGAATATGTCTTTGACCCCCAGTTTTGGTTAGTCTTTTTAACGGTTTAACTCATTAGTATCTAGAACACAACACAACACATCGCAACACAACACAACACAACAAGAAAACAACACAACACATCGCAACAAAACAACAAAACAAAACATAACACAACAACAAAACAACACAACACAGCACGAAAACAAAACAAAACAACAACAAAACAACACAACACGAAAACAACACAACAAACATAACACAACAACAAAACAACACAACGCAACACAACATAACAAAACAACACAACGCAACACAACACACACAATAACGCAACACAATAAAAACACAACATCAGAACAACAACAAAACAACACATTGCAACACAGCAGCAGCAGCAACAACAACAACAGAAAACAATGTCGACATCGTAAAGCTATTATCGACCGAGAATCGATCCGAACTCTGAGTCCCCCAGAAGTGGTGGACGTCCGAGCGAACGACGGACAGACAAGATCGACTTGTGGGGTGCAAAATCTGTATTCATCTCCGGTCATTCCGTCCCGGCACAGTGAGATTGAAGGTAATAATTTTGCGGGAAACCAGATACGAATATATTATTTCATCGAGGAGAACAAACACAGGACTGTGTATGAAATGAGGAGAAAGGGAGGCGGACATTATATCGAAATCTATACCGAAATTTTGCTGTAAGTAAACAAGGAGCATTAATATATAGATTTTACTGTAGTGTGTAAACGAGGGACATTGTATCACAGTTTTACTGTATAAACGAGGGGCACTGTATCACAGTTTTACTATATAAACGAGGGGCATTATATCAAGGTTTTACTGTATATAAACGAGGGGCGTTATATCACAGTTTTACTGTATATAAACGAGGGACGTTGTATCACAGTTTTACTGTATATAAACGAGGGACATTGTATCACAGTTTTACTGTATAAACGAAGGACATTGTATAGCAGTTTTACTGTATATAAACGAGGGACATTGTGTCACAGTTTTACTGTATATAAACGAGGGACATTGTACCACAGTTTTACTGTATATAAACGAGGGACGTTGTATCACAGTTTTACTGTATATAAACGAGGGACGTTGTATCACAGTTTTACTGTATATAAACGAGGGACATTGTACCACAGTTTTACTGTATATAAACGAGGAACATTGTATCACAGTTTTACTGTATATAAACGAGGAACATTGTATCACAGTTTTACTGTATATAAACGAGGGACATTGTATCACAGTTTTACTGTATAAACGAGGGACATTGTACCACAGTTTTACTGTATATAAACGAGGGACACTGTATCATAGTTTTACTGTATATAAACGAGGGGCATTTTATCAAGGTTTTACTGTATATAAACGAGGGGCATTTTATCAAGGTTTTACTGTATATAAACGAGGGACATTGTATCACAGTTTTAATGTTCAAAATGTATATAAACGAGGGACATTGTGTCACAGTTTTACTGTATATAAACGAGGGACGTTGTATCACAGTTTTACTGTATATAAACGAGGAACATTGTATCACAGTTTTACTGTATAAACGAGGGGCACTGTATCACAGTTTTACTATATAAACGAGGGGCATTATATCAAGGTTTTACTGTATATAAACGAGGGGCGTTATATCACAGTTTTACTGTATATAAACGAGGGACGTTGTATCACAGTTTTACTGTATATAAACGAGGGACATTGTATCACAGTTTTACTGTATAAACGAAGGACATTGTATAGCAGTTTTACTGTATATAAACGAGGGACATTGTGTCACAGTTTTACTGTATATAAACGAGGGACATTGTACCACAGTTTTACTGTATATAAACGAGGGACGTTGTATCACAGTTTTACTGTATATAAACGAGGGACATTGTATCACAGTTTTAATGTTCAAAATGTATATAAACGAGGGACATTGTGTCACAGTTTTACTGTATATAAACGAGGGACGTTGTATCACAGTTTTACTGTATATAAACGAGGAACATTGTATCACAGTTTTACTGTATAAACGAGGGGCACTGTATCACAGTTTTACTATATAAACGAGGGACATTATATCAAGGTTTTACTGTATATAAACGAGGGGCGTTGTATCACAGTTTTACTGTATATAAACGAGGGACGTTGTATCACAGTTTTACTGTATATAAACGAGGGACATTGTATCACAGTTTTACTGTATAAACGAAGGACATTGTATAGCAGTTTTACTGTATATAAACGAGGGACATTGTATCACAGTTTTACTGTATATAAACGAGGGACATTGTATCACAGTTTTACTGTATATAAACGAGGGACGTTGTATCACAGTTTTACTGTATATAAACGAGGGACGTTGTATCACAGTTTTACTGTATATAAACGAGGGACATTGTATCACAGTTTTACTGTATATAAACGAGGGACATTGTATCACAGTTTTACTGTATATAAACGAGGGACACTGTATCACAGTTTTACTGTATATAAACGAGGGGCATTGTATCACAGGTTTTACTGTATATAAACGAGGGACATTGTATCACAGTTTTAATGTTCAAAATGTATATAAACGAGGGACATTGTGTCACAGTTTTACTGTATATAAACGAGGGACGTTGTATCACAGTTTTACTGTATATAAACGAGGGACATTGTATCACAGTTTTACTGTATAAACGAGGGGCATTGTATCACAGTTTTACTATATAAACGAGGGGCATTATATCAAGGTTTTACTGTATATAAACGAGGGGCGTTATATCACAGTTTTACTGTATATAAACGAGGGACGTTGTATCACAGTTTTACTGTATATAAACGAGGGACATTGTATCACAGTTTTACTGTATAAACGAAGGACATTGTATAGCAGTTTTACTGTATATAAACGAGGGACATTGTGTCACAGTTTTACTGTATATAAACGAGGGACATTGTACCACAGTTTTACTGTATATAAACGAGGGACGTTGTATCACAGTTTTACTGTATATAAACGAGGGACATTGTATCACAGTTTTACTGTATATAAACGAGGGACATTGTACCACAGTTTTACTGTATATAAACGAGGGACATTGTATCACAGTTTTACTGTATATAAACGAGGAACATTGTATCACAGTTTTACTGTAATATAAACGAGGGACACTGTATCACAGTTTTACTGTATATAAACGAGGGGCATTTTATCAAGGTCTTACTGTATATAAACGAGAGACATTGTATCACAGTTTTAATGTTCAAAATGTATATAAACGAGGGACATTGTGTCACAGTTTTACTGTATATAAACGAGGGACGTTGTATGTAATAGATACATAATGGGTACGAGTGATGTATCGGATATATCACACGAGTGCGTAGCACGAGTGTGATATATGCGATACGTCACGAGTACCCATTTTGTATCTGTTTTATCCAATGACAGCCGAGGTTTTGTCACCCACGTGCCTAGGGGTGGAGCTATAAAATTGATCAGAACCTGTCACTGCGATATGATTCCCGCCAATTTCTGACACGTTTTGTTTTCTGTCACAGTAGCCCATTCATTTTTAGTGAGACTGTCAACCATGACGGATCAGGTACTGATCACTGATGTCGATGTGTTCACTGACCTCGACGATATAACATTATCACAGGCCGTAGATAAGTATGAGTATGAACTTGAAGATAGTGACACGGTAGCTACTGACATTGGAATAGTTGATACCAAGCAATTAGCTCAGCCAATTGTTGTAAATGAACTGAATGGTAATGTGAAAAACATGTGAAAGGCTGCAGGATTCGAGGGAAATTACATAAACCATTCCGGAAAGAGGACCTGCGCTACTTCCCTTTACCAAGCAGGTAAGTCAAAAATTGTGAAATGAAATATTTTTCGTAAATTTCGACGTTCACAATGTCACAAAATCCTTTCAAAATCCGTGAAATTGTTTTAAGAAATCAATGAATCGGTTAATCGGTATTTTTATCCACTCGTCTTGTTATCATTTTCATCACTATTTTGTTTATGATAGGATTTTTGTGCAACGAAAGTATATTGTTACATTTAGCGTAATCTGTATAACCATTTTTTTTAAATGACTGAAATTTTATATGTAATCATGTAATGTATGTTTTTTTTTACTGACCTGTTAAATAGATTTTACTTAATAAAATATGAACAGGGTTTTATATTCTGTTTGGTCAGGTTTTGATGAACAACTCATTATGGACAGAACGGTACATCGCAGCAGGGCTGTACGTGCATATAAGGTGAAGAAAGAAGACGGAAAATTTCTAAACGGCACTCGTATTTCATTAAATTTTGTTTGAAATGCATTTCCTGTCTTTGTTCATTTGTCACGCCTACATTTGAAATTGGCCCCGCCTCAAGACTGAGGCATGGACCAATCAGAAATGCCATGTGATATTTCAGATATCACATATGTGATATTTGAAATATCACATAGTATGCAATATATCGCCAACAAAAGATCAAAGAAAAACCGAGGCGTCATTGGATAACACAGTTTTACTGTATATAAACGAGGAACATTGTATCACAGTTTTACTGTATATAAACGAGGGACATTGTATCACAGTTTTACTGTATAAACGAAGGACATTGTATCACAGTTTTACTATATAAACGAGGGGCATTATATCAAGGTTTTACTGTATATAAACGAGGGGCGTTATATCACAGTTTTACTGTATATAAACGAGGGACGTTGTATCACAGTTTTACTGTATATAAACGAGGGACATTGTATCACAGTTTTACTGTATAAACGAAGGACATTGTATAGCAGTTTTACTGTATATAAACGAGGGACATTGTGTCACAGTTTTACTGTATATAAACGAGGGACATTGTACCACAGTTTTACTGTATATAAACGAGGGACGTTGTATCACAGTTTTACTGTATATAAACGAGGGACATTGTATCACAGTTTTACTGTATATAAACGAGGGACATTGTGTCACAGTTTTACTGTATATAAACGAGGGACATTGTACCACAGTTTTACTGTATATAAACGAGGGACATTGTATCACAGTTTTACTATATAAACGAGGGGCATTATATCAAGGTTTTACTGTATATAAACGAGGGGCGTTATATCACAGTTTTACTGTATATAAACGAGGGACGTTGTATCACAGTTTTACTGTATATAAACGAGGGACATTGTATCACAGTTTTACTGTATAAACGAAGGACATTGTATAGCAGTTTTACTGTATATAAACGAGGGACATTGTGTCACAGTTTTACTGTATATAAACGAGGGACATTGTACCACAGTTTTACTGTATATAAACGAGGGACGTTGTATCACAGTTTTACTGTATATAAACGAGGAACATTGTATCACAGTTTTACTGTATATAAACGAGGGACATTGTATCACAGTTTTACTGTATAAACGAAGGACATTGTATCACAGTTTTACTGTATAAACGAGGGACATTGTATCACAGTTTTACTGTATATAAACGAGGGACATTGTATCACAGTTTACTGTATAAACGAAGGACATTGTATCACAGTTTTACTGTATATAAACGAGGGACATTGTATCACAGTTTTACTGTATATAAACGAGGGACATTGTATCACAGTTTTACTGTATATAAACGAGGGACATTGTATCACAGTTTTACTGTATAAACGAGGGACATTGTATCACAGTTTTACTGTATATAAACGAGGGACATTGTATCACAGTTTTACTGTGTATTAACGAGGGACGTTGTATCACGGTTTTACTGTATATAAACGAGGGACATTGTATCACAGTTTTACTGTGTATTAACGAGGGACGTTGTATCACAGTTTTACTGTATATAAACGAGGGACACTGTATCACAGTTTTACTGTATATAAACGAGGGACGTTGTATCACAGTTTTACTGTATATAAACGAGGGACATTATATCGAAATTTTACTTTACAGAGACTAGTGGCATTGTATCGCACTTTTACTGTATTTACATCAGGAATCAGTTGTTTTCGATAAAAATGTTTTCATTTATTCGGAGAAATTGTGTTTTAAAAATTATCTTCAAAATAAGAAATTAAATCAAAATGCTGATCACTTTAAAAAGATAGGATGGTAAAAATAATTTTGAGGAAATCTAAATTCAAGTTTAATCTTTGTTCTTGGAATCTATGGAAGACAATGTAACTAATGTAACCAATTACATTCTCCTCTGATGCCTCGTGGGACTGCACGCGAGATGAAAGGATAAAGTTAGACACATCAGTGCCGCCATTTTAAATCCAAATAAAGTAGGATAATTCAAAATTTCGATTCGATATTAGCATCGCGCTATCAAACATGGCGCCAGTTATATAATTAGCTTCAATAATAGCAAATCTATGTATGTTTCCTTTTGTACAAAACTGATAGATTTTTTTTTTTTTTTTTTTGCGACGTCAACATCTTCCTTGATAAAAATTGAGTCTCCGTGTGCGCGTTTTAAAAAAATCTTTAGAATTGCGATCTTCTCTTTTAACTGAACTCAGACATGACATGGATTCTTAATAAAAAAAAAGTGTATCTCAGTAATCAATTACAGTGGAACTTCGTTAACTCGAACTCGGATAACCCGAATACCCCGCTTAACTCGAAGTACCTCGCCGGTCCCGGCCGAATTCTCTCTTTATCTTAGTAAAATAAACTCGGATAATTCGAATTCGGATAACTCGAAAAACTCGGATAATACGAAGTAAAAATTTGGTCCCAACAATAAAAATCCTACTTGAAATGTTCGAATAACTCGAAGTATAAGTTTCGTCGATCGGTGGCAAACGCCGACATTTTTTAAGAGCTAAATTCCGTTTGTAATACTGAACATATCGGCACTACTAACCTACATGCTATTATAAGTGTTTCATAAATTCATAAAAGAAATTGTCGGTTGAATCTTATAACAACAAGTCTTGGTGATAAAAAGTACTGCTTTACTTACATCAGGTAATTTCCCAAGGCGGTCGCCGATATCAGTACACACGATAGTCAACAACTCATCTACCCGTTCGCTCAAGCGGAACTAATCTCTGACACACCGGTAGATCTACCCGGCTGATGTTTTTACAGGTGTAGAAATGACACAGTCACCGGCGCCTATTAAATCTTTAAACTGCTGAAACAATAGCGTTATTACTGCCGAGATGTTCAGAGTACAACTGTAACGGTCAGTGCTGTCTATAAATCAGTACATAACTCAGTTACAGTAACATTTTATACGCACATGCGCAGCCCAACTTCCGGTGCTAATACACATGGAAATGGCGTGGTTATCAATAAAAAGTAAGTAGGGCCGATCAAACAGTATTTTATATATGTCCAATAAAAGGTAATGGTTCTGTTACGTTTTGTATGCAATCTGTGTTAAACTTAAACGGTTATTTGTTTTGACATTAATAACTTGTTATTTTGTAAACATGACTTGCACATCAGATCGTTATTGAAGTGACTAAGTGAAAGAAACTTTATCGTGACTGTATATCGGCAAAACTACACCAAATTGCAAGTGACATAACGAAACATTACATATATATTTACATGTATTGACCAGTCTTCACACTAAACTGATGAGCGACAGACCGAAGTTATAATGATTATATAATGTTGACAAATATTGACCAAACTTTTCACCAAAAACGATAACTCGCTTAATTCGAACACTCGGATAACTCGAAGTTTTTTCGTGGTCCCGTCGACTTCGAGTTAACGAAGTTCCACTGTATCTAGGGAACATTAAAAATCATTTTGGTAAAATTCGAAATTAAAACAAAACTGATGAGAGTACTCACTCTAAAAAGTGGATGCTAAATAATTGATCAAGGTTCAGTTATTGTTTACGTTATATATCTATGTTACAATCATGGCATATACCTTAAGTCACCACGTCACAATAAGGTAGCATACATCCTTAAGTCTCAAAGTCATACTAAAGTAGCATACACACTTAAGTCTTTAGTCACAGTAAGATAGTATAATCTTTAAGTCTCCGTATCACAATAATGTAGCATACACCCTAAGATTCCATGTAATAATAAGTTACCATATATCCTTAAGTCGAGATGCCACAATAAGGTAGCATACAGCCTTAATTATTCATGTCAGAGCTAAGTAGCATTCATCCTTAAGTCTTCGTGTCCCCAGTCACTAATGTAGCATACACCATTTAAGTCTCCAGGTCACAGTAAGGTAGAATGATCCTTAAGTCTCTCTGACATTATAAGCATGTATCCTTAAGTCACAGTAAGGTAACATGCATCCTTAAGTACCATGTCACAGTAAGGTAGCATACATCCTCAAGTCTCTATCTTACAATAAAGAATCATTCATCCTTAGGTCTCCATGTCACAGTAAGGTAGCATACATCTTTAAGTACCCCATGTCACAGTAAGGTAGCATACATCCTTAAGTCTCTGTCTTACAATAAAGACTCATTCATACTTAAGTCTGTATGTCACAATAAGGTAGCATACACCCTTAAGTCTCCATAGCACAGGAACGTAGCATATATCCTTAAGTCTCCGTATGCTCGTTTAGGTATTCAGTCCGAAATGAGTGCTTCGGATGATCGTAAAGTTAGATTAAACAAACAAGAGAGATTTCTGCTTAAAACGACGGGGAATTGCGGATTAATCAAATAGTAAGAGAGTAAATAAAGATTAATTAACTCTATTGTCTTCCTTTGAACTTGATTTATTGAGATACACATCAAATGACATGTAATGTTATATGGAGTCTCATTGGTAAAGATACACAGAGGACAAGATGCATAATAATCTCGTTTGTGTGTAACACTATTAAGGATGTATGTTATCCGATACATAATGCATTCGGTTAGCTCCCTTGTATTATCCAATGACGTGTAATTACATTAATGCATCCAATCTGATACACCTTCAAATATTTCAAATTACACAAATTCAAATTATCGAAATAATCAGTCACAAAGGGACCTTTAATGAGGTTTTCCGTTTATTCTTGAATTTAATTCCGGAACTCTTTTGGAAAGAAATTACATAATGAACCAGGTAACGTATATCCTTAAATATCGTAAAATCCTCAAACGAGCCATTGTTTACAGTGCTTTTCCGGTATAATAGTAAATAAATTCACAATACATTGAACCAACAGAGCTATCCGGATTCTCCGGTCCTTATTTGGTCCGCGTATTACTTGTCTCGTGAATTAACGTTCGGTTCTGATTTATTGGAACCTGCGAATTCGATTGGATGTTTTATTACGGTATAGTTAAAGCCCAGAGGAAAATCATTAAGGTTACTTAAGTAGCATACAACGTTAACTGCTACTACTGCGACGAAACAACAGAACAGGAAACAAAAACTTTACAATAGATTTATGTACGGTTTCGGATTTGATCAATATGAGACGCGATCTACTGCCAAACAAGGGACACCAGCCGATATATTTCTCAAGCTCAGTGGCGATCGTTGAAGAAGAGATAAAAACAGAAATTGAACAACTAAAAACAGAATTATATATTTTCAATATCAAAAATAAATGTAGGATTAATGAAAAACAAAAAAACAAACAACCAAAATCGTTATTGATTTTTTTAAAACGTTGAAATGTAAGTATACATTGAATGCTAGTTGATAATTACGAACACATTCTATAGATTATAACATATATATTTTTAGATTTTGAATCTCGACAGTTTTTTTTTATTGAGAAAAGAAATATTTGTAGATTTAGACTTTTTTTTTTCAGAATGAAAGCGCGCGCTTATTACTTTGCAAAAATGTAGTAAATTATTTTTTTTAACAGCAAAGCATCATGAGAGAATGTTGACTACGGCTTTAGAGGATATAAATAATGTTAATATGCTTTTGATTGTATTTTAGCCTTTCACAAAGATTTGATGTTGTTCTTTGATGATCGCATCAAAAGAATAACGTGAATATGGAAGATTGAATCTTGATTGAACCAAGATGGCGGCTACGTACGACTTTTAAAACGCAAAATTATGGAATTTCGTTAAAGGATAACATGTTTTGGATTTCATCGAACGAGTTCACAAAATGACTTTCTTCACTGGGCCGCGGGCCACCCAGGGTCCATGCCCAAATAACGACTTCAAGGTACTTTTACTCCTAACTGATCCAATCCTGTGCCACAGATCAATTTTGATCGCCTCTTGAGTCTCCCATTTGATGAATATTTCCATAGGATGCGGTTTAACATATCATTCATGGATTGGGAAGGTGCGCCCAGTCCCTGTGGCCCGGACTATAATGCAGCTGTTTTCCTGCATGCTTGCTATAAACATCAGCGTGGCAATTTGCATTCATGACCATATATTTACATTATGTGTGACTTTTTCCTATAAGTCGTTAGAAAAAAACCAGAATTGTAGTGTAAGAGGCTGTGTACAACAATTTACAGTGATTTGGTCAGCGTAGGAATACTACTGGAGGTGTCTTTGGTAAACAAACATGGCGGCCGGTCACTTTCGGTTTCAATATACGGAGCGTTCTGAATTTGTCAGGATCTTTTTATGTAGGCTATTAAGAAAAACATAACGTTTTTACGAACGTAAAAAAGATGATATCATAACGATTTTTTAATATGGTCAAATATTAAGTTGCCCAAAAATTATAAGCGACAAACCAAGTTCGTCAACGTCGTCTGCTAGCGACGCTGATCCAAACGAAATGGTCGTTTGCCATCGGAATCGTCATCATCTACTGACAGAAAGTCTTTTATGAATTCCAAATGGATATTCTTCTCAAAATTAAGGAAAAATACAGCCGCTGGAAATATAACCAATTCGCTCCCCCCCCCCCCCCCCCACCCCACACACACACACACACACACACACACACACACACACCCCCACCCCACCCCCCCCCACACCCCACACACACACACACACACACACACACACACACACACACACACTCACACTCACACACACACACACACACACACACACACACAAGTTTAAGGTTTCAAACCATTTGAAGTGCTCGTTGTTTACGATGGTACGTAGAACTTTGTCGGAACTTGATAACGTCAGTGTTTTGGTAAGCAGCCTAACGGGCGACATTCTATTTATCTGTCACCAAAATTGTATCAACTGTATACCAGCATATGCAAGAGTTCAACGATTTAATAATTATGAATTCTAAAACTTTGCTAAAAAAACTTTTAAGTGAATTTGGCGTGATTCAGGGCATCCTGAACTCTTCGGGAATGGACTAGATTGCCTGTCGTAGTTTTTAATTCTCCGCTAGGCTTCGATTCGAAAATATCCCATGAGCGCAGCCTAGCGACTGAGTTGGGTATTTCGGACAATCATCGGGCTTTGTCGTCGATATACACAGTAGATTTCCAGAAGAGTTCTGGGTGGTTTCAGGGATGACGTTGAAGAACAAAGAAGTCAAAACCGCTAAAATTGTTATGTTTTTTTTTTGCGTGAAAATCGTCAACTAACCGGGCAAATATAAAGCTCGCCAATATTTGTTGTTTTATAGTATGACTGGAGGAATTGAAATTTAACTTGATGTCCGCCGAACCGTTACTAGCTACGTTCTCACAAGAATGTAGCCAAGAATACCAGCGAAATATACCGGGTCAGCTCTTATTTTCCCCGTCATCGTCTATAAGCAGTGTTTTGATTGGTCAAATAAGAAAAAGTAATATTTTTCACTATAGTGAAAATAGAAATATCAACGTGTAAGATGGAAATTGTCACGTAACCGGGAAAATAAAAACCCCGCCAATATGAGCAGCTTCCACAATAATTCATCACTATTTTTGATGATGATGGTAATCTAAGCACGCTTTCATTAAAATCACACAAATATTACAAAGACTTCTTTAGAAAATAAACATCTGTACCAAGCTTGTACAAACCATTAATTTAAACGCCAGCCTTTCCTGTCTGTGAAACAGCCGCGCGCCACTAGTGGCGGAATCATTAAGCTCCTGACCGACTTTTCTCTATACTATTGATTTATGAGATAATAGACTTCGGATTCTAAACAACAACACTTCAGAATCGGTAACGCATTAACTTATAATTACATACAATGCAGTACAACAGCTAATGGCTGAGACAGCGAAAATACGGACTTCATTAGATCTACAGAGCGTTTCGGTATTTGGAACGCTAAGGTGGGGTTCACACCACGTTAAATTGCCTTCTTAAGGTCATTCGGGGTCTTTAAGGAAGAGTTTGTGTGTGACGTAACGCTGACAGAAGTTTTTTGTGATGTTCCTCTTTTGGAAATTCATTTTGTGAAGTTTCTCTACAAAAAAAGTTGTTTTAGTTTGACTATTGATACGTTACGTAAGATTTTTGTGACGTCACACCAGCGGCGAGGCTATTGTGACGTCACACAAGCGGCGAGGCTATTGTGACTTCAAACCAGCGGTGAGGCTATTGAATTTGTGACGTCACACCAGCAGCGATGCTATTGTGTTGTCACACCAGCGGCGAGGCTATTGAATTTCTGACGTCACACCAGCAGCGATGCTATTGTGACGTCACACCTGCGGCAAGGCTTTTGTGACGTCACACCAGCAGCGAAGCTTTCCTGAAATCACACCAAAGGTGAGGTTAGTGTGACGTTATGACATTTGTAATTATTATAGCATTTACTGTTGTTATGAATGAGGTCAATGCGTTAATCTCAAAATGGAAGTCCCATTAGGGACACCTTTCACTTTATCTTAACAATTGCCACCGGAAAACGTGTTCCGATTGGTTGGTCAATGTGATGGCATATACGTTATCTACCGAAGGTTTCCGAATGAAATGGCAGACTTTCTTACTTGTAAAATATTCCGGCACTTATAAATTTCTGAATCAATAGCTGCACATGATTTGCAAGTTTGTAGTCGACGTGTGATGTTACGTAAGGTCGACATTGATGGATGACGACACACTAAGTAGATCTACATAAAGGATGACGTTATAATGTGTTCATAGATTATATGAATGATATTGTCTGTCAGATTTTACAAAGATTGATCAATATTTCGTGATCCGAGAAATTACGCATGCACTTTGTAACATGAAAATGCAGCGCCGAATACAATCTCATTCTTCATTTCAACAAATGTTTCCAGATAGACTCGGATTCCACCCTTAAATTGCGTATGCTTGGCACGGGGCCACGTCTACACTTAATGTTGCAATTGAATAGGCCTGGATATTTGCATTCATCGTCATTCATTTATGCTCGTCTCGGGACCAAGTATTCAACCGTTGGCATGCTTATGCTCGATCATGGCCTTTCGTTTCTTTTCTTATAATTCCACTATCTGTTCTCGCTAGTGTGTTTAATCCGGGTCTTTTTACCCAGGTATACATTCTGTAATGCTCGTTTCGTGCCCAAATGTTGACTGAATATTGCGTTTGGTGCTCAAGCGTGTATAAAACAATAAACCAATTGTTCCATATGCTTATTACAGGGCCTAGTTTTCATCCAGATTTACATGTGCTTATTGAAGGGCCAATCATTCATCCAATGATGTTTTAGCGTGTCTCCCTGGTAAGAAATGTAATTATAGTCAATTGCATTGCGGACAAAATTCGGTAGTCGCGGACGTAATTCGTGCTATGTTAACAACACAAGTCTCTTGTGGTACATCATGTTTTTAAAGTATCCCCTGCATGTTGTTCTGGCTGAAGTTCCGTCCATTGAAAGTGATGTACTAGTCAATCAGAAATACAAAACTAAGGCTTTTTATTACCATATGAACATACAGCCTAGCATGTATAACATCGATAATGGCGTCTGCCATGAGTTAAGACAGCTAAACACGTATCGTATATATATTTATATAGCATGCCCTGTACACGTGCATGCCACGTTAACGGACTTCAGATCGATAACTCTCTCCAAGGCTCGCCAGTACGTAATCCAAGGCGCCCAATTAAATGAGCATTCTTTGAATGAACATTACAAATTACAAAACACATGTTCAGTGTTACAGATGTGTTTGGGTGTTCCGACATACACCCTTAACACAACATTGCCAATAAGCATTCGTACCTACTGGAGTAAGGTTAAAAGGTTCTTGTCTCTTACCTTACATTCTCCCATTCAGATAATTAAGGTGTAAGAAGCGTAGGCCTTATTATTTGAACATTTTTGGGAACTTTTTGGACTTGTCAAAACTACATTACCTGCAAATGAATATTATCGGAAGAAAAACGTTCAGACGATTATGACTTTTATTAAATCTGTGTCGTATCGGCGTTTCACCTCCCGTTTCGCATAACGTGATACCGTCGTAAAGAACAAACATTTAGATGACGCTAAACATTTTCAGTGATGTGACAATGTCATCTGCAGAAATGAGGGAATTATCGGTAACAACGTGATTTGTCTTAACATAGATGTCATCTATCCCTTGGTGGCACTTGCACAAAAAGTCTCGTATTCTTGAATTATTCATGATCCAAATCCAGTAATTTGATTGGTTCCATAGAAAATGGCTACGGAAAGTCTGACATATCAGAAACGTCGTTTTATATGTTGTTTGGTTTGTTTAACAAGTTGGCAGATATCAAAGAATACCAACATATGGGCGCAGCCATCTTTGTATACCGTTTCTATTTCCTAGACGAAGAAGAGTTCCATTAATAAAAAGCATTTTATTGGCCGATAAAAATATTAATATTCATGTCAAACCGGATTTTTCAAACCAGCACAGGCCGATCGAGTGAATCGACGATGAAATGAGGGGAAGGGAAAGCAAACCACTCTCCATGAAATTTATTTGGATTAAATCACGACATTTTCCCGAAATCGAACGTTGCAGTTCTAATAAAGCTTTCGACAGTCAACTCAACATGTCGTCGATGTTACTGATTACGGTGTACAGATACGGTGAATATATATATATATATATACACACTCACAAGGCCAGTGATGTAAATATATCCAATGATAAATCAATTTAAAGTACATACAATTTATTTCTCCGGAGTTAATCACACCGAGGGAACTAAGCTTCACAACGGAATTAAATAACTGAAAGCGATAAGGACCAACGTATTCAAAGCATTGTTAGCTCAGCGAGCCGTTGTATGGGGGAAATATCACCTTTCTTTCTTTCTTTCTTTCTTTCTTTCTTTCTTTCTTGTTTAATATTTCATCTGATTTTTTAACATACTCCTTGTTTTATTAACCGTTTGAAATATTTAAAACTTTTTGAAATTATAAACATGGGATGGCCGTTTGATTATAGTGTTAAGTTTTTAACCTTCATCATACCCCACCAGGAGATGCTGGGCTCATAAGAATCAATTAAATTGTCTAAAAGTTCTAGCAATTCTATGCTTTAGTCATCGGATAAGACAACTACGTCACTTTTTAGTAATTTGCATAATTTCTTTGTCTATCAAGAACTACGGTATATCAGACCTCATGTAACCGTTAAGGCCCTTTGGATCTCTGTTTGAGCCGGAATGATATTCAAGTTTTTTTTTCAAATTCATTTATTACCTGAAGTTATACAACTTATATAACACGCATGATAATAATATGATGTCGTAGTCGTCATCATCATAAAAATATACAGAAATGCACTTACATATTTAGTGATAGATCCAAATAAAACGTGTTATTGGATGCTAGCTTCACAGTTGAATTAGCGTCCAGTGAAGACAATGAACATAAATATAGCAAAACATTTTCGATATAAACTGATTTGAGACCCATATTTATTATCTTTCAAGCTAACAAATCTATACAACAGATTCATGTTGAATAATAAGTAAGCTAATGACACTTTTCAATCGAAATCACGTGACAGTTACTTGGATTCGAGATTTCAGTGACAGGCAAGAATGTCCGTTTCCCGTCGGGCCTCACTCCTAAACCGGACGTGTCTGATTAGTGTCAACATTTATTTAATTTACAACGAGAGCGAGGTTTTTATTGTGTTATTATAGGATTTCAATAAACCCCTGATCAATAGATTGTATAGAAGTACTTGCATCGCCGGTATAAAGTCCTCGTGTGACCCTCGATGTTATTGAATGAACGAGCAATGTGGTCCGGAAGGTTTAACTCAATTCCACAAATATTTCAATCTGAAGCTTTTATTTGTCAGTTCGTTGTTTTTTTTCAGCATTGGTAATAATACTTGATATTCTGAAGAATTCGTCTCTTGTGGGTGTACTCTTCTACACAACATGGACTGTTATACTCAAATCTGATTGGTTATTAACAGGGACGATATTCACCAATCAGTGAGCGAACTCTACTTAAAAAAAAAGTGGGTTAGAGATTAGAAAAAAGCTTTAGTGTTTGAGTGATAAAACACATACGGGTTTGTGTAAACAAGATATGCAAATTAAATGGTCGTTGAGTTAAAAGGAGTTTTTTAAACACCAGTCACCATCTTGAATAATTGACGAGAACATTTTCAGATTTGGCTATGAGGGTTGTGGTATTATCGCTTAACAATATTCCCTGAAGGGTTTACAAGCATTATTGTTATGGCAGTTGAAGTATTGATGAAGTTCGCAGAAAATTACCACAGAAAATATCCTGGTTAAAGGAAAGCTTCAAACGAAACTGTTGATGAAGAATCGCCCTTTAAAGCAGGCGAGTGATTCGTTGATGGTTCAATCGGTGTTAGTGGCGAGTTCTTGTAGATCAATGCCCCTCCCCCCTTTTTCATATTTTTTTTACGTTTAATACTGTATAATTGATATTATTCGCGAAATTTAATTTGCCATATTTGTAGTCATTAGATATTGCTCGAGAATGAATAATCCACGAAGAAGTGTTAACTACATAATACATTGACAAACGCCAAGAAGTTCCGACGGGAGTGGGACCACCGCGAATTATTAGCCACGCGAAGTGAAATAACCTATACAGTATGTGTTGGGGCAGACAATTTTGTCAGCATACGTTGTTTTAAGCCACATCAAGCGTTTACATTTGTCCTTTGGGGAAGAATATCTTCTCTGTCAGTTTAGGGTCCTAAGCGGATTTATTTTATTTTACGTCATAGCTACAGCTAAAATCAGATCAGGATGAGTTTCAATTAGACACCAACAGCTGGGTTCATAAGAAGACGGGTTACAAGCGGAACACCAGCAGCCAGGGTCGTATGAGGACGGGTGTCTAGGGGGCACCGACAGTCAGGGTCATATGAGAACAGGTGCTCGGAGGCACCAACAGTCAGGGTCGTTAAGGACGGGTGTTTTGGGGTAACCAACAGTCAGGGTCATATGAGGACGGGTGTTTTGGGGTAACCAACAGTCAGGGTCGTATGAGGACGGGTGCTCGGGGGTACCAACAGCCAGGGTCGTATGAGGACGGGTGTCTTGGGGGCACTTACAGTCAGGGTCATATGAGGACGGGTGCTCGGGGGCACCAACAGTCAGGGTCGTATGAGGATGGGTGTTTAGGGGGATACCAACAGTCAGGGTCATATGAGGACGGGTGTCTAGGGGAACACCGACAGTCAGGGTCGTATGAGGACGGGTGTCTTGGGGTCACCAACAGTCAGGGTCGTATGAGGATGGGTGTCGAGGGGGACACCAACAGTCAGGGTCATATGAGGACGGGTGCTCGGGGGCACCAACAGTCAGGGTCGTATGAGGACGGGTGTCTTGGGGGCACCAACAGTCAGGGTCATATGAGGATGGGTGTCTTGGGGGCACCAACAGTCAGGGTCATATGAGGATGGGTGTCTTGGGGGCACCAACAGTCAGGGTCATATGAGGAAGAGTTTCAAGGGGACATTATAGCCAGGGTCAAATGAGGACAGGTGTTAAGGGGGGAAACACAGGCCAGTATAATATGTCGACTGTGTGTCAAGTAAACACCTAGAGAGGAAATCCTAGTACAGAAAATGGTGTGTAGGCTAATCACAGTTGAACATCAATGTTAAAATCCTGATAAAATATTTTCCGGTAAAACTAAATTGACAACATCTTATGAAAATATAACACTCGTCAGTCTCTTCCAAGCTATCTATTTTCAGGAATACACACATTCAAGTTTTGAAGTAAAAGGGAAAATGAGGTTTTCACTAATCAAGCGAGTAAGCTAATCAACTTTTGAACAACTGGGCCCTGATCATTAGAATGGTAATTGGGCATATGAGCAATATTGGTGTGACGAAAATAATGGTCAACACCAAGTCACATGTAATGAGATAGACAATGATTTCGCTGTCTCCTGTACGGGTTTTTATAACAAGTGAAATAATCGTCCTTTCTAAAATAAAAATCCTATGTAGAGGTCGTAATCTCGTTTTTCTGTAGTAAGAGTTATTCATAAAGCAGACTCCTTTCTAAAGCAAGCGTTTCCCTGAAGCAAGCGTCCTTTCTATATAAACTTCCCCCCTGAGAAACAAGCGTCCTTTCTATATAAACTTTTCCCCTGAAGCAATCGTCCTTTCTATATGAACTTTCCCCCTGAAGAAAGCGTCATTTCTTTATAAACTTTTCCCTCGAAACAAACGGCCTTTCTATATAAACTTTCCCCATGAAGAAAACGTCATTTCTATATAAACATTCCCCATGAAGAAAACGTCATTTCTATATAAACTTTTCCCCTGAACCAAGCGTCCTTTCTGTATAAACTTTTCCCCTAAAACAAACGTCCTTTCTATATAAACTTTTCCCCTAAAACAAGCGTCCTTTCTATATAAACTTTTCCCCTAAAACAAGCGGACATTCTATATAAACTTTTCCCCTGAAACAAGCGTCCTTTCTATATAAACTATCTATAGTTAGAGTTTTTCCTAAAGCAAGCGTCCTTTCTGCAGTAAGCGATATTATAAAACATATACTATTGCACATCTCGTACGGTGATTCCTTTGGAATAACCATATATTTTGTCTGACAGCGCCTCCAAGATTGCATCTTTTCTCCAACCTTTTTTCACATCTTATATATCGCCAAGGTCATGTAGATAAAAAAGCCTCTATCCGTCCTAAACAATATTAACGTCAATACTTTTTGTTCATACGAGTGAATTTCTGCCAAGAAATAAATTGTCTGCCACAGACAAGAAGTCCATAGACGTCTCTGGGACGAACAATAAATACGTATACATATTTATTGGCCTTGGCAACCGTAGGTAGAGTCGGGCATAATTGTAAAATAGAGCCAGAATTTGGGAGTAACGTTTCGTCTTAAACGGGATCGAATGGTTCTGGTGATTCGGAAGCGATCATTAACTCATTCACCCCTAAAGACACATTTGAACTCTTCCAATTCAAACATTGGAATAGTTCATTATGACAATTCAGGGGTGAATGAGTTAAGCGACGTGTTTGGTAATCGAAGGTCAGAAATAAATTAATGTTAAGATATATTAATGGCAATTACAAAATAGAGATTTGGATCAGATGATTTTCAAGTATACAAAACGTCATAACTACAAAAACAGTTTTCGGGTTTTGGAAACGGTGATGAATATTGCTAAATATGAGGAAAGCTTCACGTGAAATGACCCGATAAACATAAATAAAAATGATAATTAAAAGAGTGGTGAGCATCAAATGGCTTGTTTGCTGCAATGGTCGGCATGGAGTTCTGTAGTTAGAGATCACTTATATATATAACACTGTCAGTTTTTTGTTCAACGCAGTGTCAAAATTATGAAAGTGTAATTAATCCTCGATATAACGTCATAGTACAACCACATTATAATGTCATACACAGTACAACCACAGTATAATGTCATACACAGTACAACCACAGTATAATGTCATACACAGTACAACAACAGTATAATGTCATACACAGTACCACCACAGTATAATGTCACACGTTTATACACAGTACAACCACAGTATAATGTCATACACAATACAACCACAGTATAATGTCATACACAGTACAACAACAGTATAATGTCATACACAGTACAACAACAGTATAATGTCATACACAGTATAACAACAGTATAATGTCATACACAGTACAACAACAGTATAATGTCATACACAGTACAACAACAGTATAATGTCATACACAGTATAACCATAGTATATTGTCATACACTGTACAACAACAGTATAATGTCATACACTGTACAACCACAGTATAATGTCATACACAGTATAACCATAGTATATTGTCATACACTGTACAACCACAGTATAATGTCATACACAGTACAACCACAGTATAATGTCATACACAATACAACCACAGTATAATGTCATACACAGTACAACCACAGTATAATGTCATACACAATACAACCACAGTATAATGTCATACTCTGTGATATTTCGATATAGCGTCTCTCACTCATACAGTGATGCCGCGATACAATGCCCCTTATATATTGCCCTCTCGTTTACCGACAATACATTTCAATGTGTCCTTTAATAGTTTTCATAGTTTTCCCATACATTGTTAACCCACAAAAGTTTAGACGAAGAATCGTGGCAATGTAACGAATAATATGTTCTCTCATCGATAGTCTGATCAATTTGATTTTTTATCCGATTTCCTTAAATTTATCGCGAAAAATACCGAATGTTAAAATTTCTATGGCCCGACACGACAGTAGGTCTGCAAGTTTTGTTGTGATGTACTACACAGAAGTGTGGTTGTAGCAGATAGTAGATCACGTGCGTTGGGAAATGTCATGTGTCCGGGCCCTCTCCGGGTCGCGAGATCGCTAATTTAGTTATAACTTACTGGTGTCTGCAAATACCCCAGCATGCTACAGAAAGTAGATATCGTGAGATCTCGTGGTTTGTGTGACATACGGGTCCTGACAGGTGACTTTTCCCCTGTATTCTAGGCCGTTCGTCTTCCATTTCTGTTCTGCAGACAAACGAGACCACAGCGTGGGATCTTGTCAATGATATACCATTCCCAGTGATTACGGGGACATGCTGTACCTTTACAAAGCCTACGTTGGTAAATAATGGCACCATTTGGAGACTCGCCATCTTTCGATCTACAGAAGAATCATTGTACTCGTCTGCAAAAATAATCCGCTGACTGGACAGAAATGGTTTCAAACCTGTCCTACCAATGATAATATTTCATTTCATTACATTATTACCAGTGAAATATCGAATATTATTCATTGTATAAAAGTGAATTTTTTTTTTTTCACTTTTCTGATATTTTGCACTTTTAATATATAATATCACTTTTTCTGATTTATATATAAATTTGGACAAAGAGACATTTCTCATGTTACACAAATCATAAGTAAAAAATAATCTCGATTTCGCAAACACCATTTGGTTTCCATATAAAACAGTACATTAAAAAATCGAAGGAGTTCAAAGAAAGGCAACAAAACTGGTCGCCGAAGTGAAAAAAATCTTTCAA
This sequence comes from Pecten maximus, assembly GCF_902652985.1. Lineage (NCBI taxonomy): Eukaryota > Metazoa > Mollusca > Bivalvia > Pectinida > Pectinidae > Pecten > Pecten maximus. The sequence goes on along the minus strand of NC_047022.1, from coordinate 8,682,337 downwards.
ACCCGGATAGACTAAAATGCCTAAATTTACCAACATTATCGTTCAGAAGACAGCGAGGCGATGTAATCGAACTATATAAAATAATTAATGAAAATACAATTGCGATATAACAGGCTTTTTGGAGTTGAGGGAAGGATTTTCTATTCGGTCCGGAAATAGAGGAAATTCTCTCAAAATATTTCCATAGCAGTGCTCACTTATGAATATGTAGTGTATGCTAATGATTTAAATTATTTGAAAAATGAAATGGATAATCACTGGAAAAACGTGGATTTATTTTACAGTTTCAAGGCTATTTTATGAACGTTGTAGTGTCGTTACATTAAAAAAATTATCATTATTATATCAGTTACCATATACTGAGTCTGATGTCGAGGATACAGGAAATCCTGTAGCAGAAATTTATCTTCAAATATGAAATATTATTGAATGTACTTAACGCACTGCAAGGATGGATCAAGAGAGGTTCCGAAACTTCTTAAAATCTACGTAGAGACCTACAGAACGGAAATTGGAGGGGAAAATAAAATTAAAAAACAAAAACAAAAAGAAATTTGGGTATTTCGGTTCTGCAAATTAGGAGCAGCAATGCCTTGTATGGTTTCTTCAGAGGTAACCCGAAAAAACAGCATAGCTGCATTTGTCTAAAAACTGATAACATATTGTTAGAAGGCGATTCTACGTAACTATTAGAAAGACATTCACCCTAGCTATTTTAGTTTTTAAAAATATTTGATTGCTTTACAAAAGCAGATTGAAAGGTCCCTTCCTACACTCTTCAAGCATAGCTATTTTTGTTTTAAACACCGAGTTTACTACATGCATGTTATCACGGATGGATTTGAAACAGCCGTAAAGAGGATTTGTAGGGGCTAATACTGCAACAGTGGAAATTTCTGAATGAAACATTTTCTGAATATTTTGCTAAAATACTCGTTGATTACAGAATTGAAAATTAATTTTCTTCGAACGAAATATCATGACCCGGATTAGCGTGGAGCCAATCTTCCATTCCAGAAGAACGAAATGTAAGAAACCAAATTACAACAAGCATGATATTGCTACCAGAGAAGCAATAGAAATCTCGTTTGTAGAGATGGAAAACCCGTGACCTTCCGAGACCTTGATAGTGGCAACCTTTACGAAGGGATGTGAGATGAGTAGAATGCCAAGTCGGATTCTACCAGAAACAATTATGACGCAGTAATTCACTCTCGCGAACAAATTTGCCTTTTTTAATGTCGAATCGAGATGTCAATGAAACATTGATTTCTGATTACGCGATTGTGTTTAGAACCAAACTATCGTGCTTTTCATCATGGCGTCCCCGCTATCCAACAATGAGACTAAAATTTGATTTTCTAGCGATTAGCGGAAACGTTCCCTTCTGTAAGAAATTGTTAAATTATGGGTTTGTTTGAGAATCATGATGCAAGCTGAATCAGATGGAGGATGGAATTTCCACATTCGTTCTGAGAGAAGATTATTCCGCTCGCTTCTAAACCAATACCGAAACTGAAGTCTCTTTACTAGAGTTTTTCCCCTACATGCCTCTTAAGTTTCATAAACGTTTGAATGACGCCAATTTTCCGTATGAGAAAAACCAAGCTGGGGGAGCCCGGCTGACTATTGCTACACTTTAGAGCAGACACAATTTAGATCATTAAATTTGTATTTCGGTTTATGTTTAAATTTCAACATAAAGATAAATTTGAATAATTTATATACAAAAAGTGTATGTTAGATTGTCTGATATAATGAATTGCAGACATGCGAAGGTAAAAGTCGTTAGGTATCAATTGTCTGAACGGTGATTGGATATTCATGAATGAATTAAAGTGAAGATGAAGTTTGACCTAAATTGGTCTATGTATTCAGAAACAAACAAAAAGAAGAAGAATAACAAAATAAAACAAACAAACAAACAAAGAAACAAGCAAAACAAAACAAAACGAAAAACAAAACAAACAAACGAACGAAAACGGGTATGCTCTAGACAACATCATAGATCTTGTGAAAGGGTTTTGTTCATCTCTGTTAGTGCAGAGCGTCAAACAGGGGTCGCCGCTTAGTTATGACTCTGGTGAGGACAGAACCCTTAGCCTTTCTATCATTCCTCTTCTGTCACCTCCATTCTTCCTAATGTCCATCTTGACGCTGCCTCACTTTCGGCCTTTAGTTTGGTGTTCGCCACTGTGATGACGGTTTTGGGTTCTGTCCCCTTGCCGAGACATACAAGAGTCTTTAAAATGGAAGTTACTGCCCTGTTCAACGCTCAGCATTTTTTGGGATTGGGATGACTGATTGGCCCGTTGTCAGTATAATGTGACCGGGTGGGGTGTCTTCTTTGTGTCTTCGGCAGTGTATGTTTCAGTGAGATAACACTATAATGTCGGCATCAGTTCCGCGTCATCACAAGGGGGCAGACACGAACATACATCCTCACCACGCGCAGAAATCTCGCACACAGGGGAGGCCGTCGTTAAACAAACATAGGTGTTAACAGGACGTTAAGCAATAAAACCAAAAATCAATCATTATGTAACCCTGGTGAATACTTGCCTCAATATACCGCTCGGCTAGAGAGATCTCCTCGTTAGCTCGATCGGTTGAGCGTAAGACTAGTAAGCCAGAGGTCCCGTGGGTTCGATCCCTAGCGGAGGCAGTGATTTAAATTTAATTAATCATGTGCTCTGTTACAATTACATAGGGGGAACGCTCAGGTCCGTGGCCCAAAACGAGGCAGTATCAAGGGAGACAAACAAAGAGTATATATCTAAAATTTAAATGGGTGATACAACAGCTTGTTGTTGGGTCACGTGAGAGGGGGTCATAATCACGTGAGCAAGGGTTCTGCATCATGGGCGAATGTCATGAATCAGGTTAGAGAGTGTCAAAGATCACATGAGAGAAAGTCATGTATCATGTGAGAGTGGTGGGTCATTGATCACGTGAGAGAACGTCATAGATCGATAGGTGTCGCCCTGTCGCATTTGCGAGGTACTTTGGTCGCGTTGGATGGCGCACTGTCACACTTCGCTGTCGTTCTTCGCTTTGCGGGGGGGCGCCGATGCCATCATAGATTTCTCTTTTTCTTATATGTACACAATAAAAGTTTCGGGCTGGATATTTCAGCGTGCATTCTGTAGGCTATATACGGATCCATCGTGGTATCGAGTGCTCCCTATCATACACACAGCCTTAGTCTACAGCAATACAATTTCAGGATGCATGATTGTAAAAAATATTTTACAACCTTTCTCGTGTTTCTATCAAATTCACAGAAAATCTGATTAATTCCGTTAGAAATTAATGCTAGTACAAAGAGCTTATTCAGACAAATACTTTGATTTTCACATCAATTTTTTTCATTCTTTGAATATTTTTCTTTTTTGCCCATCAGCATTGGACGTTTGGCATCAAATGAATTGATGTGGCCTAATGTTGTGTAATGTAACCCGTCTGGAGCTATCAACAGAAAGCCAACTTGTTATACCATAAATTGAACATTCAGACCTGATCTTTGCGCATGCTCCCTAGGGTCGAGTTAATGTCTTAGCTGTCCTGTAGGAGGCGCTGCCAACTACAAAAGTACAGACAGCTACTGTTCATGCTATTGAAGACACCATCGTCACTGAAAATGATCAAATTGGACCGACCACAGGAAAATATAACCAGAAAATCAATCCCGGACCAAGCTTTCCGGACAGTTGATGTAATGGCCTTAGCAAATACGAGGAAAATCTATTAGATTATTGAAGTCGAATCTCCGGAGGATTTTAACTGAGGAAGCCACTAAACTGGTTTGTCGGCGATTTGTTATGAACAAACGGATGTTCATGAGTGAATCTGATGGCCCGGGTTACATAATCCATTACAATATTGCGCAAAAATACGGAATAGGGGATGGAAATGGAATCCTGGCGATGGTATCGTGAAAAAGTCCGGTCATTTTTTTTTTTTTTTTAATTTTTATTTTCTTTATCTATTTATTCATTTATTTTCATAGAAAAACAGATGTTGCATTACATTTGTGATTTCTTGTTGACTATATTAAACGATAGGAGATATTCACTAATTTCCCCTAGTTACACATGTACATAGCTAATGAGATGTATTATCAAAAACTGAAATTAATTTGGTATCGGGCAGAGTTTGTTTTAATGAAATATCGATATTTACAAATGTAACCCAGATAATTTCAAGTTTTCAAAGTAAGAACCGAGGAAGGTACAATGCAACAGATGTATATGTATTTAGATTATACCCGATAAAGCAAACACGGTTACTGACCGCTTCACATTAGCTATTTTTCATAATCATAGATAAAGGCAAACCGACAGAATCATGTTTTGCGCTTAGTATTTTTTTTTTTTTTATAAATGGCGACTTTTCAGATTTAAAGGGTACAATTGTACAATTTCAGTAGATTTCCGGAAAAAAAGTGAGATACTCCAGAAAAGCTATGGGACAATAATTGTCCGAATCGGAAACAACACGTCATGATATTGTGAATATCTTATTGACTGGATTTATACATGCCAATCACCATAGAGCGGTTTCAATAACAATAAAGATAATAAGTATTTTCCTGTGCGTCCCAAAGAACGTAAGAAAGAATGACGTTTTATGAATAAATAATGAAAAATAATTTATGTGCCATATTTATTTAGGAATTTCTATGAAGATATTAATATTTTTCAAAATATGTGATGTTTGCTCGGTTAAAATATAACCAATATCTTATTGAATGAGCGAAGAGTTGACACGTCAGCTGTCATTCATGAGGCGTAGATTTTATTTTCGTTCATAACGACCACAAAACTTTTGATCAGCTTCAAGCTTTGCCTCACATGGCATTATAAGATTTTTCTATGTCATCAGCTATACGTTAGGTTAGGTTTCTTGGTAGATTCCCTCGATTTCATTGCGAGGCACCACTGCGTTGAACGTAGTGCAGATAAAGTTATTATAGTTGATCTCCGGAATTTCCCACGGATAAAATTTACTGTACATATGCATACGCAACGAATATATCCAGTGGCCTTAGGAATATATATACACTGTCCATGTCCCATTAAAACAACATCAAAGTTCTATATCTTGTCGGGATTGCCTCCCTATGGAATGCAGACAAACTTATAATTTTCTCAACAGGCTTAGCCAAGGTGTCGTCATATGACATTAGCTGTTGCGAAGTCCTAAAATTGCAAACGACGAATTATTATCAGTAATTGTAATGGACATGACAGGTATTTGATTGTGTTTGCAAGATGTTTATAAATTGTTGTTATTTTTTCTTCTTCCTTTCTCTTTATTTTCTTTCTTAAAATTTCAAATGGATGATGGTGTTTCTTTATAGAAGAAAAAATAAAAAGTTCTAAAAGAAAAGTTAGATGCATATCAACGCGTAAATGAAACTGAAATCTAAAACACAATTATTTAACGCATTTTCATTAAGGTTCTTGAAAAGCACAAGAAGAATAAGACCAGGTGTTCCGGTGTGGTCAGCGTCCTCTACTTAATCGACGACGGCCGCCATGTAAATGTAGGTAAAATCTAGGTATTTCAAATTTTCAAAGTAAAATATTTCTCATAATCATAGGAATATGCCCATCCGTTGCTTCGAGGTACGTTTAAAATTGAAATTGATATGTTTATTTGAATGATAAAAAATACTTCAACTTAAAAATCCATTTACAGTTGAATTGATATCGAAACTCCCCCTCGAGTGCTATTGATTTTAATTTTTTTCATTTCTAATAGCACATTTTTAAAACAAAATCATATCTTTGACACAAAATTTCTCACTTCAAATATAAAATTTCCATTAAACTAGAAATTTTATACAATATAGAATTTTGATACTGTCAATTAAGTTTTTAAAATTGTCTGTATCTTTTTAATTACTCTATCTGGGAATTGGAGAAATATAAAGAAATATTCCATAACATTATTATATTGAATCGTGAACCGGTTTGAGTGATATTTCTGTGTTTTTTTTAGCGCAGAAACATTTTTTTTTCATTCCCTATTACTAACGCATTCTGAGAAATATGCAAATGATGGCATTTCTACCAACATGCATTCATAAGTAAAGAAAAGTATTGTCAGTCAAGTATTGATATCATTTTTGGCCACAATTTATTCATTAATCTATAATGAATAGATATCAAGATGCCCTTCAACTAGCCCTCCACCTCTGGGTTACGAGTTCGAAACCTACGTGGGACAGTTACCGGCCGGTGTTTTTTCTCCATGTGCTCCGGCTTTCCTCCACGTCCAAAACCTGGTACATCCTAAATGACCCTGACTGTTAATAGGACGTTGAACAAAATAAACCAAACCAAGACCTGCCACTGTATTGGAATATGCATGTCATAAGGTACTTACAATGTAACATGATACACCTTTCCACATTTGTTTTACAAGACAAAATACATTTCTGTGAAATAATGGGCGTGATTTGTGAAAAATACAAATCGATATATATACGGTCTTTTTACTATATGATATTATGAGAACGACGCCATCTTACAATCCTTTATATTAAGACGACCTGTGTAATCTGAACAAGATTCGGTTAAAAATGGGTCGGATTAAACGGGGTTCACAATAAAATATAGAAACGCATTTTATCATGCAGTGATATCTAGATCACTAAGGTTTTTTTTTTAATTCATTTATTGGTTTTTGTAATGTTTTGTTTATATTTATTTATTCATTATCATTATTATCTTGTTTATTTGTTAGTTTTTTTTCTGTTTTTTAGATTTTTTATTTTTTGTTAAAAAATACCAACTGAGTATAATCAGTTCCATGAATTTCGTTCCGATCCCATGTGTTTAGTTGTTTACATATAAATATATGTTTATTTTTCCATTATTTTATAAATTCTGAGTAATGTATCGTATTTCATGATTTGACACATTCATTTCAAAACTCAGTTAATAGTACAAATTTTATTTCTATCATGATTTTATGGCTATTTCATAACCTTTTTTACGAGATAGCTGTCATAACCGAATTTTATTCAGAACACTGGTTTACCTAAAACATCCGTTTTAAAGGTACACCGATTCCCATGGTAACTGTAAAGGGAATCTCGCCTCAGTTACGAGATAAGTCTGATACGGATGGTTTTCAATTCTACATGAATGTATCTCGTGCGATTGTGGTTTTCAAACCGCCAAACGCCGAGCAGAGAGCATCGAGTACCAATTTGATAGACTTTAGTCCGTATCGGTCTTGGGACAGATTAAATGAAATTCATCTCCAGGCTGGACTGATTTTTTTTTAATTTTGAAATTTGAATAATTTTGGACAGACACTCAACAGCTAAAGGAAAAAATATATATATTCAAAATTTGCATTACATATCTTTTTTAATGTTGGGTGTATATTTTAAACACCCGCCCCGTTTGTTTTGTACACCGCCACGATTTTTTTGTACACTCGCCACGGTTTTTTGTTGTGAGTCGTTTAGAAAGAAAAAAGACTTTAACATTTGCACACTAGATATTTATTTTTAAAGATGGGCTGTATCAGTTTAAGACAGTAAGAGTTTATCCAGTAGAAAGGATTTTGTGAGGCATCAGAAAAGTGAAAAAAAGGGAAAAAAAGGTATGTGTATTTAAGATTTGCATCCATATATGTGAATTATCTGTGAATTTCGGTGCTACTGAGAAGCATTCTTTCAAATTACATTTTTTTTTATAGTGAGAGTATTCTAAACAACACTAATGCATCCTGTCTTGTAAATTGTATTTTCACCACTGACAATGTAAAACAGAACAATTTAATCAGACAGGAAATATACAGTCTATAGGAAGCCGATAACAAATGAGTATATTCCTCATGTTTCCCAAACCATTATTCTCGTTCGTTGGTAGAATTGAAAAATCAATTTTCCTTGAGAAACCTGACTGTGCATGCTATCTCGTTACATTGGCAGAAAGATAAACATGTTTCTTTGAGTTCTTAGCTACAAACAAGGATAATATATTGCTCTGGACTTATATCTAATCGAAAAAAAATCGGAATAAAAATGGGCTGCTTTGCAATATTTGAAAAGGATGAAATATTACAGTACCTCGGAAGAGAAAAATGCGATATATTTCAATATAAATGGAATAAATTGAAAAATGCGAACATCCAAAGAATTTCGATTGAATTTTCATTGTTAAGTATCTTTCAATATATCAGGGATAGTCGAAGGGAATAGCGGATAGTGGACTCGGCTATCATTTAGGCGAGCGGGGTTCGATTACTAGATCGGACAGGGAAGGTATGCCGGGTCACATGTCTGATCACGTGGTGTTTTTTTACGGGTACTATCGCTCCCTGCCACATTCAGACCTTCTCGTCGCTTTCATCCGAGAAAATACGAGTTTTGAATACAAGTCGATATTTTAAATGTTGTCAATTTTTATTCGAGTTCCACGCGACAACAGAACTCATTTTGTCTAACGCAAAAATGTTGTCCCCACAAGACATACATGCTTGATGAATCCCCGGATGTTGATATACTAGTATTTCCGCACTTCAGACGAGACTTTCAAGAACACCATGACCGCCATATAACATCTGATAACATCCATTTGTATTATATAACATATGATATCCTCTGTTGATGATATATGACAAACAGAATTCCTCAACCAGCAAAAGTTTACTTTTAGATAGAAACACAATATCGAAGATCATATTTATCGATAGGACGATAGGACATATGTCTGGATGTCTGAGTCTACTGCTTAGGGTGCAAGAATGACTGCGACAAAACATGATCTGTTGCCCGTATTACGATCCTTTGAAATTTTTATTTTTTTATTTGTATTTTATCATTTCTTTCATGTCTACTTAATTTTTCTGTACTTTTTCTAATGTTGGAGTCTCCATGACGCCAGTCCTCATTTGACTCTGAATGTTGCGAAGACATTCAACTCCACTATAGACAAAAAATATTATTTGACTGTTGCTAGTGATGGTTTCGTATTTCGAAGACAGCATATCAACCCGTTACCATAGTAATAAAGCAGTAGTAATTCCCCTTAAATTATCTGCAATAAAATGCAACGTTTTCAATACACAGTTAACTGCCCTAACTTCGCTATTACCATTAATGTACGTCCCTGTTGTTAAAACTGACCAGTGATGACCAACAGTGGATATATATTCCTACTTGACCATTATGATATATTACCCGGTGTCTATAGAAGTAGAGACTCTCTATATCTTTTTAGCGATCTTTTGTTGCCGAATTGGCTTGAAATCAATATATGTTATTTTAGACAATTGCAGTTTACATCAGCCCTGTTCTATAAATAATTTAATCGCTCGCTGTCACTAGGTATAATGCTAACTGTGCTTCCGTAGTAAAGTCGCGTACAAAAGCAAAAATCATGATAAAATCCATACAGAAATGTCAAAACAAAATGGACATGTAATTTCTAATCTTGTTAAACCGTTATTGAAATCATGCCGGAATGAGATTTCGATCACGGATGAAGAGGATGGTTCGTTTTACAAACTTTCGTTTAAGTTGCATTTACTCGAGTTAATCACTATTGATGTCTGTTTACTGTGTGGCTAATTTTTGTTTGTCCTCTAATGATGGTCAAGGACAAGTGTCCGTAGCGGTCAGTACCCGAACGGTGGTTTATCCATCTCCGGTTATTAAAAAGCACTTTCCTCCGAATCTGTTTACAAGCGAACCAATCCAATTTACCAACTACGATGCTGGACTGGGTTGCCTGCCGTAGTTTTTTTACTTTCCGCTAGATTTCGCTTCGAAAATATCAATCATGCGAAAATATATTTGCGAGCGCAGACTAGCGGAGAGGAATGGTACTAAGGGGAGTAATCAAGTCTACTTCGATGTAGTCTGTTACCAATGTTTTTGAATTACCGGTATGTAATACTGATTGGTTTGGTTTATTTTGTTTAACGTCCCATTAACAGCTAAGGTCATTTAAGGACGGCCTCCCGTGCGTGCGACATGAATGTGTGTGGTGAGTGCGTATGTGTGTTTTGGGGGCAATTGCCTATCTTTTTGCTATATTCATTTTTCGCAGGGGGGCTTTGCCACCCTGGGACCCGCTGGGCGGCCCCCAGACCCCTCGCAAAAAAGGAAAAATATCGGCTCGCGCCTATGGCGCTCGCATTATCACTTAATTACTGGACCCCCCCTTTCGAAAAATCCTCCTTCCGCGCCTGATCCCGAATGATTGTAATTGGAAATGTGCTATATTCATTTTTCGCGGCATTTTTTTTTGACGACTTCCTACGCCACTGTATACAATATAGAATCCAGGTGGGAAACCCAGCCCCTAATGATAGTGTTGGTATAGTGTTATACAATATATTTTCCAGTTGGTGACCCCACCCCTAATGTTAGTGTGAGGTATATTGATATACAATATAGATTTCAGTTAGTGAACTCGCCCCCTAATGTTATTGTGAGGTATAGTGATATTGAAGCCATCCCTAATGTTAGAGGTATAGTGATATACAATATGGGCCGACCTTCGTACCGTTGGCGGTACGCCTGTTTCATAAAGCGAGATATATTGATGGAGCTCAAGTTCGTATTATGTGAAATAAATACCAGGTTTACTCGAGTATATTTCGCCATACAGAAACAATACATGTAGCCATTATTTTAGGAATATATAAATTGTACATTTGTTTCGCAGGTACTTAAATCCACGCGTCCGTATTTCCCCAAACTTATCACTCAACACGATAACTTATAGAACGCCTGTTGTAATTCTTCTATTCTTGAACCAAGCTTAAACTCGACATTAGATATCGGATCTAAAATCATATTTTTACCAAATCTCAAATGTACTTTGGATGTTCGGCAAGTAGGCTTATTATACTTTTGTCATAAATTTCAAATAAGTACAATGCGTTGCTCGATCCGAGGACGAACGGTACTAATTGGCGCCAACGTCGATATTCGCTTCTGCGCAGCAGTACACTACATGTATATATAATTTACGTCCAATATACGCGGCTCACACAGCTCGTCCCGGGATACCGGTGTATTGCAAATCGTACTCGCATCACATTCGGCCAATCCTTGAACACACAGTATATTCCCAAAACTATCAGGCATACTGGACCGTCATGTACACATGCCGGCGTAAATAAAACTTACACAAAACGATTGCGTTGCATAAATATGAGGTGCGTATTGTGCGTTTTGATTTAAACATATTTTATTGCCTTTAAGCAACGGGATTGGGTACAAGTTGTACAACTTATTCAAAGCCCTCTCCCTGTGACAAAACATTGGTATATATACAATACAAATTAAAGATGGCATAAAATAATATAACAAGTATATATACACTCTCATGCAATTTTGCAACCTATTTACACAATGAGAGAGAGAGAGAGAGAGAGAGAGAGAGAGAGAGAGAGAGAGAGAGAGAGAGAGAGAGAGAGTTATTCATTTGATTGTGCGTACGGCTGCGCATGAAAGAAATATCAATGTGCAGCTCGTTGTATACATTTGATTTATTGTATTGTATTACTTATTCTCAAATAAATATTGTTTAAGCTTAAGGAATTTAAATACGCCGAAGTGTGGCAGGATACTTATATAAAGCGATGTCGCTTTTTGCTGCACACAATTTTAATTTCAGTGGTGCAATCGTTAAAATATGTATTGTTGAATATTAGTATCATTAAGTATGATTATACGTAATTGATAAAAACATGTCGACAGGATAGGAGTGTGCTCAGCCACAAGGGACCACGTGATGTATAATAACTGTATTCCTGTTGACGGGAAAAAAGTCGAAATGCTGTTTGTTCTTCACATATGATTGTTCAGTATCGATCTGTATCATTATATAGCAATAATAAGTTTTACCACAATGAGTGGTCAATTACGATCACGTGATGCGGAACTCTTTTGAAATGGAGATCAAAAACAATATCATCAAAGCAAATTGTTCAACGCAACATGAGATCTTTTTCCCACGACCATCGACCAATCATCCGAGACCTCATGGGACCATGACCTTATATGGGCATACAGTGTCCAGACTGTCGGACGCCCGGAAGTCAGAACAAGGACATCGGACACCAATCTACGTCACCCGATCTCTAAAACGATCAATGTCCTATAAGGCAATTTCACAAATATGGATATTAAAATAGATCCATAAACATAGATCGGCGCCTTTTATGTACATTACGATTGTACGCGGTAACAACAATATTGAAAAAGTGAAATGTCAATTTTTATCGCTGTGGAATTGTGGTTTATTGTTATTGTAAAAAATATTTGCATTTTCTCATTGTATTTTACCTGATTTTATTCCCAGGTTTCTAACATATTCTGTGTAATATTACACAACGACCGGTTAAATTGACATTAGCTCGTAATACAGATACAATCCCCCTATATTCATGAGTCACTGATTAGTCACGTGGAAATTAATTATTTTTTAAAATCTATAATCTGAAATATTTCTATATTGATATACAAATGTATATTGAATGACACTCTCAAATCTAAATTTGATGTCGATAGATTTTCCCTTTCCAAATGTGATTTGAAACATCAAATTTGCTTCAATTTACTTGGCAAGTCAGTCGTTTAAAGGGACATAACGTCGGTGAAAGGCTTAAATTGATCTAATATGATTTATTAGGGTAATTGATGGTCGCAGGCATATATGTAACTCTGGTAAATACTAGCCGCAATATACCGCTCGGCTAGGGAGATCTTCTCTTTAGCTCGATCAGTTAGTAAGCCAGAGGTTCCGAGTTCGATCCCTAGCGGAGGCAGTGATTTGAATTTAATCAATCATGCGCTCTGTTACATATATCACCTCTAAGGTAGTAGAATTATGTGCAAATCATTTGTTTCTTCCTATTTGCATATGCAAATCATTAACAGAATAAAGTCCAGCCAAGACTTCCTCGGGAAAATAACTCCAGTCGTCAATAAACCAAACACCACACACCTATTTACGGATATCCAGCTTACGGTATTTCTTTTAATTTCCATGAATGACCAGATACCGGAGACACTCGATAACCGGCCCCTCACGTCGCCTGAACACAGCAACTGCCGTGAAAGGAGACGAAACCCTGTTAACCTAACCAAACCTGGAAAATTGGTCGAACGAGGAATTTGCATTGCTTTCTGCTCGCGGGATACTCAACTTCCTTTTGCTCGAAATGTTCTGCCATTAAAAATTAAATAACCTCATCGAACCACAATAGATTATTTTACGAGTGTATTGTGTTTTTTGTCTTATCTTGGTACGGAATCTATAGCCATTTCCTTTATTTACATAACGTTTTGTTTCCATGTCAACCTGTTTGTCTCCTGTGGGGCTCACATACGTGTAAGTTCAATTTTGTGAAATATCTTGAATGCTTTTTATATTTTAAACTCCATAACCAGCTTTGCGTGTTTCCATTACACAAGTTCTCGAGGAAAAACGAACTATAATTGGGGCTTATCATCACAACAAACACCATACACCTACATCACTCGTCATGCTCTGATCGGTTTACCGTTGTCTGTCGTGTCACGTGATATCTAAATGTACAGATTTTCTGTACAAATATGATATTTATTTCCAGGCGTCTGTATTTATATATATATTTGGTCAATTACTGTGCTACTCATATCTATACTGGCTTGTTTCGGCTATGTCGCATTGTCGCCCCCACCAAGCGAAGAACGACAGTGCGCCATGTGACAAAATGAACGCTCTCCACTTAACGCATTGTCTGTCTTCGCATGGCGCATAGTCGCTCTTCGGATGAAACCAATGCGACATGGCCGAGATCAGCCACCATTAATATCTGCCGTTCGAACGAAGGAATGTCCGTTAAGTGAAAATAAATTGTCGAAGATCATAACGTTGATCTTTTGTTTGTTTGTTGGATGCGTTTCCCTTTTGCAATAGGGAGCGTAAAAGACAGTGTTTACGGTTGATCGGGTCAATGACGGACATGTTTATAGTGCTATCACACTGTAATGCCACAGCTGGACTCGAGGACGGGAAACTTTGTCACATTATGCAAACAACAGTTTAGTTTTTCCTATTGTCTAATAGAACCCAATTTATTTTGTAATTATTCTGGTTTGTTACGGTCAAGAGACAAATATGATAATTGCATGCGTGTGTGATGTTGTGCGAACACATACAATTTACATTTGAACTTATTATGCGTTTCTATCACTTCTGGTTTTTGCAGTACACTGCTTTATAATGACGTCCGGCAGGGTAAAAAATGGCAAAACCTCGCAAAGCGTTTTACGATGGGTTATAGTACAATGGATGTGACAAAAGAAAAAAACGTATTTCACTTTGGAATTTTTGTGGCTGTCGTTGTTTCCAGCCTCGATCAAAAGGAGGAATATATTTCTAAATAATGAAATTCAAGTGACAGCCAAATGGACTCGCTTTGTAATTACTTCTTCACGGAGAGTCGCGGAATAACAGGAAGTTCCCACAACTTAATGTCAATTTCACCGCATTCAAAGAGAAGAAAAAGAATTCTTTTAAAGCGAAACCTTTTTTATATACAAGTATATAAATAGTCTAAATCAGATTCCGGATCTGTGTTCACCGCTGTCGCTCTCCTCATTTGTAAAATCCTTTATAACAGTCCCGCAGTAATTGGAAGAACGGTCACCGATAGGTGGTCGACTGAGCTTTTATTCGGCGGAGCCCATTAAACAGTGTGTGCCCAATAAACCACTGATCTAATTGGGACGGAATCAATTGATGGTGTGATAATGAAGTAGGCTATCTTTGTCAATAACGCTATAGCTCCCCCATGATGAGAAGTCTAGCACGAGGATTTGTTCCCATTATTAGGCAATTATGCATGGGTGGAAATGGCCATCAGTAATGGTACATTGTACGGTCTCCCGACATTTAGTAAATCGAGCCGGCGGGACCGGTACAGCCGTGGATGGTTCTAATTTGAATGTATACGGTCATTAGTTTTACTTCTCAGAATTAATCGACAGTTTATTACCGGAAAACATTGCCTGTGTTTGTATGAGGAATCCATTTTATTCTTTTATGACGTCATAGAATGGAAAGTACGAGAATATACGAAACTAAACGTGCAATTTGAGACTTTTGCTGCCTAAGCTCACATGCAGAGTTTCCGGTTCTTTCAGTTTCTTTGTGTGATATTTCAGAAGTGTTTGTTTTGCTTTTAGATGACTTCCGTTGGTTGTCTTGACAATATATAGCGGTATAATTGACACAAAAGTGAACACGTTAACCATTTTTAATGTGTAAGAATGAGGAGTTTGGGAATGGCAATTTATATATTTCACACTGTTTTATGTTTCCGTTGTAAGGTCCAGTTCGATTACTAAACGAAGAAAGTACATTAAAAAGGTTTTGAACAAAGTGACACAGTCGCCTTCTAGCTTCGCGTTAGGTGGAATTTTCCATTAGCTCAGTCGGTAGATCAGCGGCCCAGTAAGCCAATGGTCTCGGGTTCGATCCCCGGTGGAGGCCCACTACTCGCTTTCCTGTTAAACAACTATTCTTACCATGCCTCGTTTGACGCGAGATGCCGTTAGATACAAATAATCACATGATTTTTTGGCTGTTCCAAGAATGGCGTCGATACTAACGAGCTTGACCGATATATCAGATTTTCTGGTACATAAACATGAAGCAAACGTTGACTATCTTAGTTGTTAAAGAAACATCATATTCGGCCGAGAAATTTTTTTTCCAGTTACATCGTATCATTAGTTTGCAGAGCTATGCAGTGTAACCTGACCGTAGAATCAGAAAAAAAAACCCGAATGTGTTGAGCGTTAATGATGAAACCATATATTAAGCGAAAACCATATTAAGCGAAGGATGCCATATCGAAACATCCCGAGCACTGCCTTCAAGGCATGTGTCGCCAAAGCTAAGAATCAGAAGTCGGTAAACTTCGTCACAACAATTATTCAAAATATCGTCCAGCTCCGTTGATGCAACAAAATGTCGGTCAGGTTTTACCGCATCGATCTAAATCCTTGTTTTACGGAGATTGCCGACATGTTACGAGATGTCACGAGTCTTTAAATATTGATGTCACGAGTCTTTAGATACTGTTAAAGTATGTTGTAAATGATGGCGGACCTGTTGCATGGAAATTTACTAACGCTAAAGGATAAGGCGTAACCTAGGGGGCTGTTTAACCCAAAGGGTAATCGTTCGGAGTCCGGGTTAGGGGCTGGTTATAGAGATGTAATAGGGATAGGGATATACATTTTGTTTGGGGCTGGGTACATACAGGATAAAAATAAATGGAACATGAACGAATATCTACACGGCCTCGCGAGCCAACTTATATCGAAATATTTTTTTCTATTTTAGTATGCTAGACGCGAACATCAAAACCCCATTATGTTGTGTTTGCATCTCATATGCACGTGCCTTTCATATTTATGAGATATTGATAGGTTTTGCTCTCGGATTCAGGCCTAGAGGGCAGAATCTCATGAGTCATGACTAGCATGTTGACCGCTCATCAGACATTCTGGACATTTGTTCCGCCATCATTGCTCACCGGACTGACCACAGGGGACGGAATGAGTCGACGTCGCACTGGTCAAAATGACCAATGGTCATTCCTACAGACTCTTTCAATGCCAGGACAATCCAAATGTGTCTGTCATAATTTGTCATCAAAATTACCCAAGAGTAAAACTAATTTTGCGTTTGATTAGCCAGTCATACTGGTCACTCCGACTGACCAATGGTCAAGGTTTCGGGCCATAGGAATTAATCATCTAATCTCATTGTGTACAGATACTCGATAACTACAAGGATGCACTATTGTACTGTTCCGAGAACTGTAAATATGCTAAATATATTTATGTCATGAAAGGAAAATAGCAGAAACAATTTTTCAGACGATCCAAGCTTGATGGATGTGTTTCCTTTAAACATCGACTTTATGAAACTAATCAAGTAACCATTCAATGGAGTTCTCTCTTCAGATAATTCCTGTTGTAGACTTGAAATCAATTTTTTTTGTATCGCAGATCTAAAACTAAACGCTCCCCAGTCTACGAAATTTCTTTTAACAAAATATTTCCCAGTTGTACCATATGGGAGCAAATCAGCTTCAAGATTGGTTTCTGGTGCCGCCTTGACTGATTTTGTGAATAATCTACTACGGCGGACATTGTTAACGAAACTGATTTTGAAAGCAAAACTTGATGAATTCAATATCAGCACTTAAGCTGTATGGCTTCATGGCCTGTTAATTGACATGTATTGCTAGATAATCGAATAATGTGACCCCGGGCTTATTAGATCGCTATTAAGCACTCTTTGGTAATATAGAATTTGTATGCACAATTAAATGAATGAAGAATTTTTTTTTTAAATTCAATGCATATGCCTGTATGACTGGTTCAACTTTGAACACTGTGTTTCCGTCGGTCGGACCAATGAAACGAGATATATCACATATACTAATCCAATTGAAAGAAAGATAGTGATTGGTTGCTATTCATCATGTATAACAACATTAGATGGAAGAGCTTCGCCATAGTTTGATTGTTGAACTCGACTTATTATATAAAGTGACAGATGGTCAGTCACAGAAATGTTTATTTAGGTCAATTGGCTACAGTATTCGTAAATATAGAAGCTGTATGGGAATCGAAAACTATCGACACTTCTAATCAACATGGCCGACCATCCGTTCAGCGATCTAATTAGAAATATTGACCTTATAAAGTTGCCACAGTATATCTGAATAGTTGTGATTTTTTCTACAGGAATTTCTCTAGTAATTCTCTCACCTAAGAATTAATCCATGCTGTCATAGACTGAACGTGACTAAATATGATATGTATGTTGTGCCAACACGTGAAGTATTGTAACTAAAAATCGGCAGAACGGGGACAAGATGCGCCTCCATTACCACGATGCGACTCTGTTAGCTACTTAATGATAACGGCGGCGTTGACAAAAATTTAACGGGAAATGCGAATCAAAGATTAATTAACAGGGATATCACTGAAATAAAATGAGGAGATTAAGACCATGTGGTCCGGAGAAGTAAGCGTCCCCTGCTTCATCAGTAACAAATTGCCCAATAAATGTAAGTCAAATTCAAATAATGGCATGTTCTCAAAATGAGAACAGCGATAATGGCAACAAAACCAGACGGGCACATTAAGTATCATCAATAGCATTGGCATTTATATCTCACAAGGAAACTGAAGGATCTATTCCCCATTGACAATGTAACCATGACCTACCTCCTATGAACTGCACGTAGCCGGCCATAACGGTGACTGTCTTGACCACGTCACTTGGAATACAGGAAGTCGTCACAGCGAGGAACGCGCCACAGCACAACAGGATACATCCCGCTCCATACAACACGCATGCCGCCTGCCACGCCCCTGACGGCAAGTTCCCGAGGTTAAAGTATCCGCCATAGAACTCACAAATCTCGTAGTCAGGTGTTTGCGAGACTTCAATCCGGGTCATACACAAGCTTATCATGCCAAAGCTGTTGGACTGGCCGGAAGTGACGAACCAGGCAGGTTGGACGAAAGAATAAGTGCTGAGAGCGGAGACGAGAACCGAGAGTAGCGCCCATAGCAACAAAACAGGCGAGATCATGACGTCACGTCAACCATGATGGCAGCAAAGCTCGACTACATCTGAAAAAAACAACAACAATATATATAATTTTCATATGAATGACATCGTTAAATCAACACTAGAACTTATGTTTCTATGAAATACCTATGCGGTATAGAAACTCTACCCCCTTTTAAGCTTTCTACAAAATAAACATCACAGTACATTTAGATATCTGATACTAGGCTGAGTAACACAGGTCGTTATTCACCTTATGTGCCTCCGATAAGGATCGAACCCGGGACCACTGGCTCTACCGAGCTTACGAACAATTCCTCCCCGGCCGAATTAATAGGAAGGCGGTAGTAGAATGCTAGACGGCAAAACTTTCTTCTGTATCTCTTTTGAGCAAGTTAAAAGCGGACCAATTGCTTATATCCCCTTCTACATACTGCTTATGATACATGAACTTAAACACTTTTATTTCATGTTTAAACACATTTTTTACGAAAATAATTCCAAATTTATGACCTTAACGAAAAAAAAAAGAAAAAAAAAGAAAAATCTAAATAACAAAATTCCTATCACTAACAAGTCTCGTTGTTATCCAATAACACAACCTGACGTCAGTTTAAATGTCATGTCAGCAAGTTTCACTGACAAAATAACAGGAAGAAGTTAATTGAAATAGAAATAAAGTTTCTCGGAACTGATAACAAGATTATGCTTTCTCGTGTTTCAGAACCTGTCAGCGTGTCATTTTCTCCGCCAACTATAACATGACTGTCAGTCTATCAAAAAGTAGTTACATGGCTAAAGGAATACATTTTGACAACCTCATATGTGGTTTGATACGAACGAACAAACGAATGAATGAATGGATGTATGAATGAATAAACGAACGAACGAACGAACGACAGAACGAACGAACGAACGAACGAACGAACGAACGAACGAACGAACGAACGAACGAACGAACGAACGAAAATGAATGAATGAATGAAAATGAACGAACGAACGAACGAACGAACGAACGAACGAACGACAGAACGAACGAACGACAGAACGAACGAACGAACGAACGAACGAACGAACGAACGAACGAACGAACGAAAATGAATGAATATTTCCATTAAAAGTTACCAATTTCTGATTCATGGCCTCCTCGGCAAAGGTTTCGTGTACAAAATAAACAAACTGGTTTGATAAATCAGATATATAAAAGACGTCTGTAAAATTTGAAGAAACAATCTCCCGATACGAAGGACCAGGATTTTTCTTTTCCTCGAAAATATATACGTATAAAAATAGAAAGTCCGTTTCAGAAGAGGGAGGGGGGCTCCATAAACTCAGACATGTCTCCTCAGCTTAACATATATGTATCTCATGTGCGAAGTCTGCTGGCGGGAAAATAACTACCTTTTTTCCTCAATGTCGACTTACATTAATATACCGCTGGTCTGAAAATGAACATACAACCCCCAAAAAGTAAGCATAGGGCACGAAAGCTTTCAAGACCGTCTGCATCACTATATATTGTATAGAGATCGCTGTAGCCTGACAAGGTGTCATGGCGGATATTATCTCCACGGGGGTCACATTTACAAAACACGGGCTAACTCCAGACTGTAAATGTCGGATAACCTCGCTCATTACATTACGTCAAGACATTTTGGTGGGGTAAACAGGCTTATGACTTGAGGTACATAGATATTTGTAAATGAACGTCAAACCATTTCATGTAGACGAACAATTCTAGTATAACTGACAATTTCTTAATCATCGTGTCGTTTCCGGAAAGTTTGTCTCTTTGAAACATAAACGATTGTTAAATCAAATGATTGATATATTTTTAAATAAAACGTTAGATGAATGTGACATGCTTCTTAACAATACATGTATATGCATATAGTGGAAATTTCCGGCAATCGTCAGCTTGATTTCCCGAGAATTGCCGGAAATTTTCCCGATAAGTTGCGATCGGTATCCTATCTTACATGTTACAACTACTTGTAAAACCAGACCCCGCTTCCGGAATAAAATATCCGAATAAGCGACTATTACCTAAGATTTCGCCCTCAGGAAACCGAGAGATCGGCCTATAAACAATAATATATACACATAATAAAGCGACACACGAGCCTATTCCGCCGACTTTGCTGTTTTTGTAAATATTTTGTGGGTTAAAACATTGCCCACTTTGACTGTTGTTCGTAAACATGATCATGCACGATTTATCACGAAGAAAGCGAAATCGGTCATATGGTTCGTCACGTAACGAGGTCATTTAATTACTTCCGTCGAAAAGAAAGCACATGCTTTCCCGAAGATATTACGGAAAGGTCCGAGTGGTTTTCCGATGGAGTTAGGATCGGTCATATATCAATTAGATCAATACCGCTCTGTATACATTTTTCATATTTTTAAAATATCACGTTTCATTTCTTTTTCTCCTAGTGATTATTAACATTATGGTCGATTTTGTAACATCCGTATTTCAAAGTAAATAAAACAAATTAACTAAAAAGTATTTAACCTCTTGAGGTCTAACATATTTTAGCATTTTGTTTTGTTTTAAAGCTTTCCTGGAAGCTAACGAAAACCGTTTTTTTTTCCAGTTTGAAAATGGAGTCAGAATTTGCAATGACATTACATTATAGAACATTTTAGTGATCCCGATCTTTATCAGCAAGACGCTTTTGAAATGATAATTCAATAATAGGAAAATACCATTCTAACTTCACATCGTTTAATGAACTGCAGTGAAGGTTTACTAGATTTTAGATATTCCAAAACAGCGAACTTTCAACATCATTAGCAGTAGAATAGAGTACATTTCACTTGTAACTTTTTATCGGTTATGTTTTGACGTATTTGCCGGGACGAAAATAAATCTATTTTTTTCCACAAGGAAGTCAGCACAACCGGAGTCTTAGGGAAATTAGAAATATCTTAATTAACAGAAGAATAATTACAACTGAATTAATGGCGCCACGCGGCGGTTTGCAAACATCATCAGGCGACTTCCGTTAATGGCGGGCCTGTCGTCAGCTCTGTTTGATGAGGGTTGGGATGAGGGGGAGTTTTACTGGAGAGACATATTATGCTGATATTAATGAGGTGTGAAATTGCAGAGGAGGAAGGTTGCGGAGGAGGGGTGAAGAAGGAGCTTTAAATGACAGAAAGGTTGATTAGTTTTGGCTTGGTTGATTTTGTTTAACGTCCTATTAACAGCCAGGGTCATTTAAGGACGTGCCAGGTTTTGGAGGTGGAGGAAAGCCGAAGTACCCAGAGAAAAAAAAACCACTGGCCTACGGTCAGTACCAGGAAACTGTCCACTTGGGTTTCGAACTCGTAACCCAGAGGTGTCGGGGCACCTTAACCGCTCGGCCCATTTAACGCCTATGAACAGCTATGTTCATTTAAAAATGGGCTAAAATAAAAAAAAAAAAGACAAATAATCGTACTTAGGAGGGGAAAAAATGAGTAATATAACTGTTCTATATCATTAATGGCGATTTATATTGAAAGGAAGGGATAAAGATCGATAGAAAGATGAAACGAAATTAACAGTTTGGCGGGAAAAGGTGATGTTCACTAAGGCGTTATTCTACATACAGTTTATGGTGTGTTGGTTGTAGGTGAATATTTATGTGTATTAAATTTCCCCCTTGCTTTATCTTGTCTTACATTGTTTATACCAAAGTCAAATGTTCCGGGTTTTGTGTCCCCTTTGTATTTGTTCTAAGGGAGTCGACTGATATTCATTTTGATTTTGTTTGTTCATTTTATAAATATAAACTTTAATCATTTAACAGCAATTGCGAAACAAGTTATATTAACTTATATTAATCACGCTTGTTGGCCCGGATTGAAGCGCGCGAGGGGTCTTACTGTGGGAGGAAACCGGAGTACCCGGTAATAAGAAAAGTATCACTTTTAACTGTTTTTATGCCCACACCTTTCCCCTTATGCTCAATACATACAAATATTTGAATATTTCCTATTAAAATTGCAGTATATTGTGACATAGATTCTAGTTCCTAATGCTATTGTTTTGTAGGATGATAAACAATAAGAGGCCAGCTTCTGTACCATTGGTGACACTCTTGTTTAATATGTCGTTAATGTATTACCAAATCAATTTTCGTAAAATATACTTCCTGCAGACTTAGTATGGATCTTTTTGGAATTGAGAGCCGCGATTTGAGAAAGGGAGACCAAATTCTGTTTGTCTCAAGGTTAATGAACTGGAGCCGGTTGTTCGAACGTTCATTAAAAGATAATGATGGATTAAACCTTCATTAAACCTTCATTAAATGTCATGACGTCATTAGCAAAATTATGACGTTGTACAAACGTTCATTAACGCTAATCAATCATTAGCGACTCATTAAAGCTTACTTAAATCACCGATATTTAAAGATGGTTGGGGGTATCATTAAACCATCATTACTGAAAATGGCGATGAATATTATGTTTGATGTACATAGAAGACAGCAGAGTCAGCTATCCCATCAAGATTTTTCCGTGTCGGATGTTTATACCGAAAACCAAGTCCGAGCGAGATACCGGTTTTGTCCAGAAAAGATCGTTTTTAACCGTAGATTTAGTAAGAGATAAACTGGAAAGAGCTATGAATAGGAGAAAAATATAGGTAACAGCACAATAGTGGTAACTGTGTTTTACTTATGTAGTCAGTAAGGGAAGTTATGTGTGTTTTCTTTCACTACTTGTATTCAATGAAAAATAGTTATGATGTGACATTGGTGCAGATCGATGTAGGTTTAAGAGACGAATATGAATAATATATATAACGGAATACTGTTGCCAGTGTTATTCGGTTTGAGTTATGAAAGGACAATTATGCCTCGCATATTTCAAAGTGCAAAACTGCCGCCCTTCCGTCCTTGCTTTGTTGTAATATTTACTTGGCCCGACCATGAAAATTTCCATTAGAAATTAAAACAAATAAATTGTTATATGCATACATGGAATGTTTGATAATTTGAAGAAAACAAATACATATACACGTACATGTATGCTTAAAAATACATTTATGTGACGCATGGAATTATGTTTAAAATTACACGTGCATGGTATAGACGCCTCCCGATAAAACGTATAATTAATTTTAAGTCATATTATAACACTGTTGTAATGCTGTAAACATGAAAACCTGTATGAATATGTGAAATGTCATTCTCTCTGCGGATAAAACATTCAATACGTTTCTCCAGACATTGACCAAGATCATGACGTACTACAAAATGAAAAAAAAAAACAAAAAAAAACAGCCGTGTTGATTTGTAACGTTGTGCCGCGGAAAACGTCACTATCAAGCACATGACGGTACTTTGCACATTACGTCATGTCACAATTCATATACATTTCTAAAAATTATAATAATTATGTGAATTCTCAAAAATGTATAAAAAAATTTCCTGTACTTCCTTACATTTTGAATCTTCGGAGAACAATGTTACGAAAATATTTAATTGATGGCTTTCACACTCTCTTTTTGCCAAATGTTGAACCTTTGTAATTATTTGGGAAAGGGCTTTAATAATGTTGTTATAACTTTTGCCCAATCCTTTTTGCTTTGATTTATGGCAATAAAAATAGGTTTAAATAAATCCAAAACAGAAAGGTACATTTACAAAGTGTAGCAACATAATAGCGAATGTAACACGTTCGGACCTGTGCTCTTTCGAATATCTTCCCATGCAGTTTTCACATTTAGCAGGATAATGAAGATTATAGCATTTGAAAAGTACAACCACAAGCTAGTATCCGTGTATTTTTTCTGGAACACAGACTCGTATTCAGGCTCCGACTCAGAACGAGCCGACTTTTGTCAATCGGAAGGGATACCATTCCACCAGTTACGTTCAGGCAATGTGTGACAATGAAGGTATACAGACCAAACATAATCTCTCGTAACACTGAACGAAATCATGTTTTTAAAAATATTTTCATATCAATGAGGCAAGCTTATATATTATATTATTTTTCAAAAATGGTAATCATTAAGATATTAAATTATATCTAAACAGAATAATCGTATTCTAGGGTGGTCGGGTGTCATAGTGGATATCGCACTCGTTTTTCTATTAGGCCGACCGGGTTCGATTCCCCGATCGGACGTGAAAAGGTAAATAGGGATACCTGCCCTTCCCGACTACGTACTTTCCCCCGTATACTCCGGTCTCCTCCCACACATCTCCATGATTCCATCCGGGCCAACAAGAGTGCTTAATATAAATGTTATATAACCTGTTCGTTATGTTTGTAAAATAACTAAAGGTTGAATAACCTGATTTTCCTATGTCCATCAAAGTTTGTATCATTAAAACATTACACGAACATATTATCATTGATTTACAGGTAAATTCACAAACATATGGTCGCAAGATGTTTTAGTTTTTTTTTTCTTGCCATCTTTGCCATCTTTGATGTTTACTTGTCTCCGGGATGTTTACGCATGTTGCATTATGGGTAGAGGGAATCCCCACAGTTAATGATGGTTTAATTGTGGATCCGTCATTAAGTCTTCATTAAACTTTTATTTGTTAATGATACCTTAAATGACCTTTCCAACAACACATTTTTAATGATTCATTAACTAATCTATCATTAGATATTTAATGAATCATTAAGACTTAATGATACTTTAATGATGGTTTAATTTAATGAACGTTCGAACAACCGGCCCCTGGTATTGGCGAACCGGTGGCTGGCGGAAACGTGAGAATTTGAGAAAAAAAAACTCATTTGGCACCACAGACGAGTGGAAATGATATCAAAATTATAAAAAAAAAAATCTTTTTTTTTTGTAAGAATCTGTAACTTTTTTTTTCTAAAATGAAAACATACAAAGACATATCGAGCTGACATCACAGAAAATATTTTCATGTCAGGGGCACAAGTTCAGGCAATTATCATGTTATTTAAATTACATGTGTTGAAATGAAATAGCGTCCTCTTATAGAGCATCATTTTGTTGAGACGTAATACGAGGCGGGAACTCTGTCTCGTCCATCTGTCATTATCAATCTCAATCTTCTACAATACTTGTAGCACTTTTTTGTGCTTTCCTGATTAAATGTGAAAATTGAATCCAGTGGAGCCATTTATCGTGACAAAACAAGAGATTTTAAAAATACTGAAAGTACAAGCCCGTAGAGTTCTATGTTTGTGGGAGCGTGAGGTGGCGAGGAAGAGGGGAGGGGTGATGTGTAGGGGGAAAAGGGGGGGTTGAGGTCGAGGGAGGGAGGGGAGGGAGGGGGAGGGGGAGAGGGAGGGGAGGGAGAGGGATGTAGTGAACTTGGAGAAGAATTTCCTGCTTGTAGGGAGCGTGAGGGGGCAAGGAGGAAGGGGAGGGGTGATGTGTAGGGGAAAAGGAGGGGGTCGAGGTCGAGGGAGGGAGGGAGGGAGAGGGAGGGGAGGGGGAGAGGGAGAGGAAGGGGAGAGGGATGTAGTGAACTTGGAGAAGAATTTCCTGCTTGTAGGGAGCGTGAGGGGGCAAGGAGGGGGAGGAGTGTGTGGGGATGGGGGGGAGGGGGAGAGGATTGTGTGAAGGGGAAAGAGGGGGTCGATATTGAGGAGGGAGGGGAGAGGGACGAGGTGAATGAGAAGTAGAATCCCCTGCCTGTGTGGAGCGTGAGGGGGCGAATAGTGGGAGGAGGTAATGTGAAGGGGAAAGAGGGGGTCGAGGTCAAGGGAGGTAGTGGACAGGGGCGTAGTGAATAGGGAGTAGAATTTCCTGCTTGTGGAGAGCGTGTTAGACGTGAATTGGGGAGAGGGGGGGGGGGGGGGTTAGAATTCACTGCTTGAAGAGTGGCGAGGTGGGGAGGGGAGAGGGATGAGGAGGCCAATGGTGGAGAGGAGGGAGAAGAGGTACGAGATGAAGGAAGGAGAGGGAGGATGAAGGAGGGAGCATGAGTTGATTTCCCTGTTTGAGGAGAGTGCGAGGGGTGAGGAGGGGGAGGGGATAATGTGAATAGGAAAGAGGGGATCGAGGTTGTGGGAGGGAGGGGGAAAGGGACGTAGTGAATGGGGAGTAGAATATCCTGCTTGTGGTGAGCGTGGAGGATGACGTGAATTGGAGAGAGGGACGGAGGAGGGGGTTGATATCCCTGTTTGTGGAGAGCATGGAGAGGGAGGGGAGATGGACGAGGATGCGAATGGTAGAGGGGCGGAGAGGAGGAGATGAATTGAGATGGGGTAGAATTATGTGATTATGGGGAGTGTGGAGCGGCGAGGTGGGGAGGGAAGGGAGGACAGGGACAAGATAAAGGAAAGGGAGGATGGAGAAGGGGGTAGGAGTAAAATTCCCTGTTTGTGGGGAGCGTGGAGTAACGAAGTAGGAAGGAGGGGGTGGGGAGGGGGGAGTACGAGAGGGACGAGGTGAAGGGGGGGGGGGAGTTATCCGTGTTTGTGGGGAGCGTGGATGGGCGTGATTGGGAGGAGAGGTGGGAGACGGATAAGGGGGGATAACTGAGTGTTTGCGGGGAACGTGAAGGGGCGAGGTAAGGGCGGGGAGGGGTGTGAGGGGGGGGGGGGGGGGGTGTTGAGGTGACTAGTCCGGCCAAAGCATTTACCGAATTTTGTAATCTTTTCTTATGTCTCCCCTCCGTCCCTCCCCGAGGGGGGGTGTTGTAGGAGAAAGATTGTTAAGTTGTAAAACAGGAGGTTTGACACCTTACAAATCTGTTCCTCTGTTCCTAAAGGTTGGGATACATTAATCTGAAATCCAGGCTCTCTTGTTTTGACGTCACCAATTAAGTACCTTGTCACCAAATCATAACGATTTTGTTACTCACCGCAAAAGGTTTTTAATTGGAATTTAAAAAAAGCTCTATCTTCTATTCATGGAATTAAAGGGACCACGGTGGTCGAGACTAGCCCTCAGCCTCTGGGTGGCGAGTTCGAAACCTACGTGGGGCAGTTGCCAAGTACTGACCGTAGGCTGGTGGTTTTTTCTCCGGGTACTCCGGCTTTCCTCCACCTCCAAAACCAGGCACATCCTTAAATGAACCTGGCTGTTAATAGGACGTTAAAGAAAATAAACCAAACCAAACCAATATGCAATTTATTCAATTAAAATGAAGTAAAAATTCATACATTGGTAAAAGAATTCCTTTGGAATATCGTCATCAATTCGATGGAGACAATATTGAAATCAAATACTAAATCTCAGCGTGAAGCTGTAAGAGGAGAAAATGTGACTCCATCTTATTGATTTATCATACTTCAACAAGCGGTCCCGTCAATTGATTCCTTAAACAAATAAACACATTGTCCTCCCCTCCCCCCTCCTCCCCCTCTCAACTGCTCGCGGTTTTCCCGAACAAGGAGCTTAATGAGACAAGGTTCTGAGTTATGATCGTAGTTTAAGCGACGATAATATAAAATATCACCCATTAATCGTCAACCATTGTGAACGACCACGATCTGTTGTCCAAAATGTTCTATTGGTAGTCAAAAGTCTGCTGTGATGTAGTTGAAATCTAGTGACTCTGGGGATTAGCCGTAGAGCACAAAAAGATCTGTATTGGTTAATTTTGTTTTATTCTTTTGATTGGCAGAAAAATAAATAAATAAATAAAAAACATCTCGAATGAAGTTTTTTGGAGATTGTAGTATATACGAGGCAGATCCAACACACCGAGAGAGATGTTTTTGGCTATGTTACATTTAAAAACAATGCTGGAAACTAGCACAAGCAATTCTAAAGGGTTTTCCCTTTTAGTCTTCTTTGTTGATCCATTTTGAATTTCGAAAATTCAAGTCAATCTTTGGAAGCTCTACATGCGTCTGACAAATTCGCACACTAACGTTGATTGAAAACAACATAATTATGCGAATATTGATGAGAAATCGTCTAATTGACAATTTTAAACAATTAATTTTATTTATTTTACAATATCTACCATTGTATGGCATTGCCACTATATAACCCTACCAATTCAGTTGCGAGTTCACCAGCTTATGAACTGCCAACTGAAATTTGTATTTGAAAATTTCAAAAAACAAATCGCACGACAAATAAAAAATCGCAGATGGTAAATATAAGCACTGAACGGCTTTCAGTTGGCATTCATAGTCAATATGAATGCCAACTGAAAAACGTTCAATGCTTAAATAATTGCCAAACAAGCTACATAGCATGTATAAATCAACCTTGTTGGCCCGGATGGAAGCGCACGAGGAGTCTTACTGTGGGAGGAAACCTCATTATCAGGGGAAAAAACCACGTGGCCGAGGGCAGGTTACCCCCGTACTTTTTTGACTTCCGATCGGGGAATCGAACCCCAGTCGCCTAAGTGAACGACGAGTGCGTAACCGCTGCGTGACACGACCATTTAAAGCGTGATATATGCAAAGTTAAGCTGGGAGTCATTCAATGAAAAACAATTGAAAACCCTAATCGATACATTTGCCTTCAACAGAAAAAAACCAAATAACTCAAATGTATGTTGTATAATTTCTCACTATATTACCGCTAATCTAATTAAACCCAGCAA
Organism: Pecten maximus; assembly: GCF_902652985.1. Classification (NCBI taxonomy): domain Eukaryota; kingdom Metazoa; phylum Mollusca; class Bivalvia; order Pectinida; family Pectinidae; genus Pecten; species Pecten maximus. The sequence continues at coordinate 8,653,197 of NC_047022.1, read as the reverse complement.
ATGTCGAGGGAAATCATCTCGTTTCCGGTTTTTATAGAACCGGAAACCATACATTGTCACGTGGTTCTTTCCACACTCCGAACCCGGATATTGATGACTAGAATTATCCCCAGTCAGATTTATGGACCTAAATTCAAGGACACGATTTTATAATTTGATTTTTTTTTGTCCAAGGACAGGCATACATATTTTTCGACAAAGATAACACGTTTAGACGTTGCCGTTCGTCTACAGGAAGTACCAGTTTAATCAATAATTCAATTATTCCATTTTATTCGTTTTCAATAACAGAATAGTGTGGAATAAGAAAATGAAATTCGTCAACAAATAAAAATGAAAATTAAAGCGAATTTTCAAAACTTTTCGTTGAGAGATGCCATTCACCCACGGAACCGCCTACACCCAGTGAATGAATACTCTCCAGTTCCCACGGAGCTGAAAAATCTCCCTTCCTGGCAGTTTGCCCGGTACCACGCTACCATGTTTTACGGGGATTTGATCTTGTTCGTGTTCAACTTCCCAGAAAATACAATTTTCTACGTACACGTACAAGTATTGACCTAAATATTAACATTGCAATATATTTTGTTTCTAGTCCAAATACGGCAGATCCTTGTAATTCAGATTATTTTTCTTTTCGTGTAGTCACTTTCGTTTTGATACATTTCCTTATCGGTTCAGTAGAATTTTGCTAGACTTAAAAAATGGGTTTGATTTTTACACGAAAGCCTTTTTAGTCTGGACACTTTTATGTTCAGCTGATTTTTGGTTTTAGAGTACAAGGGAATCGTGTTAGCCTATCTAAGTACAGTGAAACCGCGTTATTTCAGATATTTTGGTTTTTGTACAGGTTTCTTAGTCCGGACATGGTGATTCAGGTTTTTAGTTAAACCAGGTTAGTCGAGGCATGCTAGTGTGATTTGTTTGTCCGGACAGTTGGGTACAGTGATATTTCGTTATAAGTTTTGTTTATGTTTATATAACGGATGCATTAGTCCGAATAATTAGGTTTGTTTGTCATAGAGTCCCGGTAGTCCGAACACTTGGGCTGATTTTATCTTAAAACTTTGATATGTAGTTTTTAATGCACTGTGGAACTGTGGAATCTAGTAGTACATTAAAATTAATCCGGTTTTTGTTTGTGTAATAAACACAAGAAGTGGTTGTCAGCGTTCGGAATAGTGCTTAGCATATAGTGTCACCCGTGCCCGTCCAGTCCCGTCGCGTCCAGTCCAGTCCAATACAATGTAACAAGCTAACCTAAGAGCTGCCGATTTTTGTGGTGTCAATTACTGGCAGCGGGGGCATTTATGTCTTACAGACATTTTGTAGTGTTTTTGTTTTCGTTCTGACGTTTGTGAGGTGTTATATGTAACAGAGTCTAGAGGGAAGCGAGATCGCTCTCAGGATAGAGAACTTTGACAATGAGTTGGGTTTTAGACAAACTAGTGCCATCATCAGTCATTACGTACGCGCTCTGGGATGATTATTAGGCCAAGGTACATAATATTCGTTTCTAGATACTTTCTTTAGGAGGGAAATAAATCCCATAGTGAACGAAGTAAACATGATCTTCCTCCTAACGTACATGTACATTAAACCCTCGGTATACTGCCATTATTTCTTCATCACATATGCTTGTTTATCTTATATGAATTTGGAGATGCAGCATGTGTTTATAAGATTTATGTGGGGGAATGAAATATATAGTCAACTATCTAGGGACATTATATCGAAGTAGTACTGTAAATAAAATAGGGACGTTATATCGAAGTTGTACAGTAAATAAACGTGGGACATTATATCGAGATGGTACTGTAAATAAACGAGGGACATTATATCGAGGTTATACAGTAAATAAACGAGGGACATTATATCGAGGTTGTACAGTAAATAAACGAGGGACATTATATCGAGGTTGTACAGTAAATAAACGACTGACATTATATCGAGGTTGTACAGTAAATAAACGAGTGACATTATATCGAGGTGTTACTGTAAATAAACGTGGGACATTATATCGAGGTTGTACAGTAAATAAACGACTGACATTATATCGAGGTTGTTCAGTAAACAAACGAGGGACATTATATCGAGGTTGTACAGAAAATAAATGAGGGACATTATATCGAGGTTGTACAGTAAATAAACGTGTGATATTATATCAAGGTTGTACAGTAAATAAACGTTGGACATTATATCGAGGTTGTACAGTAAATAAACGAGTGACGTTATATCGAGGTTGTAGAGTAAATAAACGTGGGATATTATATCGAGGTTGTACAGTAAATAAACGAGTGACGTTATATCGAGGTTGTACAGTAAATAAACGTGGGACGTTATATCGAGGCTGTACAGTAAATAAACATGTGACATTATATCGAGGTTGTACAGTAAATAAACGAGTGACGTTATATCGAGGCTGTACAGTAAATAAACATGTGACATTATATCGAGGTTGTACAGTAAATAAACGAGTGACGTTATATCGAGGTTGTACAGTAAATAAACGAGTGACGTTATATCGAGGTTGTACAGTAAATAAACGAGTGACATTATATCGAGATTGCAGAGTAAATAAACGTGGGACATTATATCGAGATGGTACTGTAAATAAACGAGGGACATTATATCGAGGTTGTACAGTAAATAAACGAGGGACATTATATCGAGGTTGTACAGTAAATAAACGAGTGACGTTATATCGAGGTTGTACAGTAAATAAACGAGTGACGTTATATCGAGGTTGTACAGTAAATAAACGAGTGACATTATATCGAGATTGCAGAGTAAATAAACGTGGGACATTATATCGAGATGGTACTGTAAATAAACGAGGGACATTATATCGAGGTTGTACAGTAAATAAACGTGGGACATTATATCGAGGTTGTACAGTAAATAAACATGGGATATTATATCAAGGTTGTACAGTAAATAAACATGCGACATTATATCAAGGTTGTACAGTAAATAAACGTGTGACATTATATCGAGGTTGTACAGTAAATAAACGACTGACATCATATCGAGGTTGTACAGTAAATAAACGTGTGACATTATATCGAGGTTGTACAGTAAATAAACGAGTGACGTTATATCGAGGTTGTACAGTAAATAAACGTGCGACATTATATCGAGGTTGAACAGTAAATAAACGACTGACATCATATCGAGGTTGTACAGTAAATAAACGTGTGACATTATATCGAGGTTGTACAGTAAATAAACGAGGGACATTATATCGAGGTTGTACAGTAAATAAACGAGTGACGTTATATCGAGGTTGTACAGTAAATAAACGTGGGACATTATATCGAGGTTGTACAGTAAATAAACGACTGACATTATATCGAGGTTGTACAGTAAATAAACGTAGTGACTATTATATCGAAGGTGGTACAGTAAATAAACGATTAGGGACATTATCTCGAAGGTTGTACAGTAACTAAACGAGTGACAGTTCTATCGAGTGTTGCTACATGTAATTAAACTGAGCTGACATTTATATCGAGGTTGTTACAGTCAAATAAACGGGGACGTTATATCGAGGTTGTACATGTCAATAAACGAGTGACATTATATCGAGGTTGTACAGTAATAAACGTCGGACATATATCGAGGTTGTACAGTAAATAAACGAGTGACATTATATCGAGGTTGTACAGTAAATAAACGTGGGACATTATATCGAGGTTGTACAGTAAATAAACGAGGGACATTATATCGAGGTTGTACAGTAAATAAACGTGGGACATTATATCGAGGTTGTACAGTAAATAAACGAGGGGACATTATATCGAGGTTGTACAGTAAATAAACGTGGGACATTATATCGAGGTTGTACAGTAAATAAACGAGGGACGTTATATCGAGGTTGTACAGTAAATAAACGTTGGACATTATATCGAGGTTGTACAGTAAATAAACGTGGGACATTATATCGAGGTTGTACTGTAAATAAACGAGTGACATTATATCGAGGTTGTACAGTAAATAAACGTGGGACATTATATCGAGAGTATGTACATAAATAACGAAGGACAGTATATCGAGGTTGTACAGTAAATAAACGTGGGACATTATATCGAGTTGTACAGTAAATAAACGTCTGGACCTTATATCGAGGTGGTACAGTAAATAAACGACGTGACATTATATCGAGGTGGTACAGTAAATAAAACGAGTGCCGTTATATCGAGGTGTACAGTAAATAACCGAGTGACAGTTATATCGAGATTGTACAGTAATAAACGGAGGGACATTATATCGAGATTGTACTGTAAATAAACGAGTGACATTATATCGAGGTTGTACAGTAAATAAACGAGGGACATTATATCGAGGTTGTACAGTAAATAAACGAGTGACGTTATATCGAGGTTGTACAGTAAGTAAACGAGGGACATTATATCGAGGTTGTACAGTAAATAAACGAGTGACATTATATCGAGATGTTACTGTAAATAAACGAGGGACATTATATCGAGATGTTACTGTAAATAAACGAGGGACATTATATCGAGGTTTTAGAGTAAATAAATGAGGGACATTATATCGAGGTGGCACAGTAAATAAACGAGGGACATTATATCGAGATTGTACAGTAGATAAACGTGGGACATTATATCAAGGTTGTACAGTAAATAAACGAGGGACATTATATCGAGGTTGTACTGTAAATAAACGACTGACATTATATCAAGGTTGTACAGTAAATAAACGACTGACATTATATCGAGATTGTACAGTAAATAAACGAGGGACATTATATCGAGGTTGTACAGTAAATAAACGACTGACATTATATCAATGTTGTACAGTAAATAAACATGGGACATTATATCGAGGTTGTACTGTAAATAAACGACTGACATTATATCGAGGTTGTACAGTAAATAAATCGAGGTGGTACAGTAAATAAACGACTGACATATATCGAGGTTGTACAGTAAATAAACGAGGGACATTATATCGAGGTTGTTCAGTAAATAAACGAGGGACATTATATCGAGGTTGTACAGTAAATAAACGAGGGACATTATATCGAGGATGTACAGTAAATTAACATGGGGCAATATATTGATGTGTTATTCAAAAAAACGTGAGACATTATATCGAGATGGTTCAGTAAATAAACATGGGGCATTATATCGAGATGGTACAGTTACAACTGTAATAAACGTGAGACATTATATCGAGGTATTTCTGTAAATAAACGGTACTGTATATGAATATATGGCGTTATGTCAGAATTGAACTTTATATGAACGAGTGACGATCGAAACTTTTCCATCTGTATATATTTACCATTGTATGGCACTGCCACTATATAACCCTACCAATTCAGTTGCGAGTTCACCAGCTTATGAACTGCCAACTGAAATTTGAATTTGAAAATTTCAAAAAAAAATCGCACGACAAATAAAAAATCGCAGATGGTAAATATAAGCGCGCTTCATGTTGAATTTGCCTCTGTCCAGTTTGGCATTCATATTGACTATGAATGCCAACTGAAAGCCGTTCAATGCTTAAATGAACAGTACACTATATATCAATGCTGTACTTTTTAACCGGTGGCCCTGATATCCAGGTTTTACCATTTACAAGCAAGGGGCGTTATCTTGAGATTTCACAATCATATGACGATAATTTACACCAATGATCACTGATCTCCCTATCAAAACAACAAAATGGACAGGCAGTGTGCATTCACCCGGTCACGTCATTCTCGAGGCTAACCAGAGGCATCTAGAGAGTCGTCAAAGTAAACATAAAATTTGAAAAGAATGAAAAGAAAAAGAGAGATCTCAAGTCTCATGATAGGTGCAGCTAATCATTATTGGTCATCAAGGATCCTTGCGGCCAAAGGGACATACAGAACTTGACTGGTCACGATCCTTATATTTTCCCCCGATATCATGATTTTTTCCCTAAAGCGACAGTTTCCCAGTGTAAATTAGTTTTTCTTCGATTTTTTAAAATGAATTTTCAGTCGGTTAAAACGACACAAAACAGGCTTTCGTAAGCATTAAAAATGGCAATGGCGGACGACACAAAAACGCTACGGAACTCTTCTGCGTGATTACGCCACTCCTTCGAGTGACGTAACCATGCCAACCACGCCACCTAACGTCAACCACAAGATTGATCAATATGAGCGATTAAAATAAGTGGGTGTAGGTTAAAGCTATTTCTTCTAATTATATATGGCCGTTTTAGAGCCAAATTTTTCAGTCTATCGCTAAAACCATTCCCCTAAAATCGACATATAATGATAGATAGGATCTGGAGAAAATGTCGTCTCTGGACAGTAAAAAAAGTACACTTTTGAGAATACAGACGTAATGCACACAGCTTGGCGAGACAAGCAGAAACAAATCTGTTTTATTTGGCATGTTTTTGGATTCAATTACCGAAATCCTCATACCGAAACAAAAACAGTAAGAGTTTGACTTTTTTTCTTGTTATTTTTTTATGAAGACCGCAGTTTTCTCAGACATGCAACTCAGAGGTTGTGCTATTTTTGTTTGTTTGGCAAATTTATCTTTATTGATTCATCATTTGTTTATTTATTTAAACTTATTATTATTATTATTATTTATTTATTTATTTATTTTTTTGCTTTTAAGTTCAGTCGTGTAAAAGTAATACAAGTAACGCTATTTCTTTATTTATGTTTGTATCTTAAAATAAGACAAATTTAACTATAAAAACTCTTCCATACACATTCCTCCACCACCCACCAACCCCCTCGACCTATCCCCAAACCACAGATCAGCAGTAGAGAGCGTAATAAAATACCCGTTGCCCCCATTTCATGATCGTAAGAGGCGATTAAATTTTGGATATTTTCTTTTCTTTCTAAACAGCTTTCTTCTTCCTAATGTCTCCCTTGACACTGCCTCACTTTTGGCCTTAAATTGAGCGTTCGCCCCTGTGATGAAGGCTTTGGGTTCTGTCCCCTGGCCGACACATATCAGAGTCTTTAAAAACGGTAGTTGGTAATCGTATTCACCGCTCAGCATATATACGTAGGACAAATGGTTCGCCCGTTGTCAGCATAATGTGAACGGGTGCGGTGTTCTGCTGGGTGTCTTCGGCAGTATGGTTCAGTGAGATCGCACTATAACGTCGGCATCGGTTTCGCACTTTCACAGGGAGACGAAAATGAACTACAGTCTCCCAAAATACACGCTCAGTCACTATACACATGCATCTCGTACAGAGGAGAGGCCATAAATGACCTTAGCTGTTGATAGGACGTTAAGGTATATAAAACAAACAAACAAACAAACAAACAAACAAACAAACAAAAACAAATAAAACCCCTTTCCCTGTGAGATCAATCACGGATCTAATTGAGGGAGATTACCTAATACGTAGGTTTATAAACATAAAATATACTTAACAAAGCTTAATAAAAAGTGGTTGATGTAGATTGGCAAGCTTTGTTTGTTTTTGTTTAACGTCCTTTTAACAGCCAGGGTCATTTAAGGACATGTCAGGTTTAGGATGTGGAGGAAAGCCGGAGTACCCGGAGAAAAAACCACCGGCCTACGGTCAGTACCTGGCAAACTGCCCCACGTAGGTTTCGAACTCGCAACACTGAGGTGGAGGGCTAGTGTTAAAGTGTCGGGACACCTTAACCACCTGGCCACCGCGGCCCCTGGCAAGCTTAATCTAACTTCTTATTCAATATAAATATTTTATATATATTTTAAAATTCTTCAATTTACATGTTTTTGTCAACTTAACGGTAAACTAATCCAACAAATTTAAAAACATGAAGCCTAACATGATTTTTTTTATCATAAAACGAATAATCAATTCTTATATTTGACTGTTGAAGCTAACAAATATTTTCTTATAAAATACATGTTGCTTGATATAGTCGCCCATCACCAGTCAACATGTTCCAGATATCGTTAAAAAATAAAACGCAAACCTCGTTAACTGTTCATTATAATATCACACAATTGTTTCTGATTAACAATTTAGCAAAATCAATTTTCGGCGAGGATCAAAAGCAGGTATCGATCTGGTTTGCGGAACTATCTAAATTAAGTGCTCCAAGATGGAGAAAGGATGCGGATGAAACAACCTGATTTCTAGTTATACATCGGCGTACCAATCATACTTACTGCAGATCTAACGGCCATTTCTCCGATACACATACGTCAGGGAACTATATAAGTAAATCGAAACAATTCGCGTGCTCTGACGTACAATTTAGACACGAACATGTGCTCTATATCTTCTTATATATGTAGGTAATACTCGTCGTACAAGTCCATAAAACTGCTGTGTGGTGGGATGTTGTAATTAATTCCAAATTCACAGAACACTATACAGCTATCGGTCATTGAGGCAGAGAGACTTCGTTGTCTGAATGATGTGATGTTTCAAGGTAAATTCTAAAAACATTTGGCAAAGTTTACACTTAAACCACGTGGATGTATAGGATATTGTGCAGGCATGTGGTAATACTGTAGACACTCGTTATACTGCCAAGCTAGGACAGCGAATATGTGGCGATATAAAGGAGTTCGGCCAATAGTCGAAGAAAATATTGATGCAGGAGGTTTTTAAAAAGGCAAAATATTTTAGAAAATGTTGGCAGTAAATGAAGTGGCGAATTAAATGTATGGCAATGTATCGAGGTTTAGCTGAATATAAATGACGAATTTTGTGGCGACAAACCCAGTGCATGAACGAAAGTTATTTACTGAGATTTTCCTATCATAGTAAGGGTTGTTATGAGTTATTGTAAGCAAATTAGAGGCACTGTGCATAAACGAAAGGCATTGTAAAGAGGTTTTACTATACATAGATTAAGGTCGTTATATATTAAATGGCACTACCATATATGGACTATTGACGTTATATCGAGGTATAACTGTATATTACCCAGAGACAGCATATCGAGGATTTTACTGTATATAGATTAGTGATGTTAGATAAAGGCTCTACCGTATAAAAACTATTGACATTATATCGAGGTATAACTGTATATTAGTGGGTGACCGTATATCGAGGATTTTACTGTATAAAAAAGGTATCAAATGAAGTTGTATTGTATATAAACGAAAGGCATTATATCGCGATTTTACAAACATATGTCTAAGGACGTTATAAAAATGGCCTACTGTTTAAAAATAAAGTCATTACAGGAATGTCAAATTAATACTTATGTTAGAAAAAAACTTTGATGTTAGTATGTAGATGAGGAAAATATCGCTCCGTCCGAGGAACTCTAACAACTTCCGGGGGATTCTGGTTTGATACTCGCCCTATGAATCCGAATCTAACATATATATAAGGAACTTAACAATATACTTGAGTAAAGATATGGAAATTAGATATAAATGTCAATTACTTACCTTTTCATGTTCTATTGTGCTAGTGAAGTAATTCCCCACAATAACTAACACAGGTATGAAACTCCTTTACAACTCTAATGGTTAACACATTAGTAAACACGTGGTTAGGCGCGCGCGCGGTATTGACTGCCAGTAGGAATTCTAAGAATGCGGAGTTGCTGTAGATTTAGAGGCGAGTATTTTTTTCTTTGTAGCACTCAAATGTAGAATCCCACACGAGCTCACTGGTTAGGGCTCAAATATAATACGATTGTAGTAAAGCACACACTGTTGTTTGTTAGTTCAAAATGCCGACCGTAATAATATCCTGTGATCAATATAATTACAAAAATTCAAAGCCACTGGTACACCTGTTCAGGCTACACACCTGATATTGATTGCGTCACCAATTAATCAAAATCTCTAACAAATATTAACACTGTGGTACAAATAAAAATATATTTACAAAATTTCGCACGGTTACGTAATACGCTTTTGTGTGAAATATTAATTTATTTAGAATTTTTCACACAAAAAAAGTTATATATCCCGTTAAAAAAAATCAATTTTGGAAAATGACAACTTAATTTACCACAACTTAAATGTATAGAGAATTCGATAGGTGTTTTGAAAAACTGTGTTAATCAATCGAATATCCGGATCAAATTTTGGAAAAGTTTTTGACAAGGAGCCATCGGTACAAGTCCAGAGATCTCAGAGCGCGTGCCAAGGGAAGGCCCACGTTACCCCAACAAGTGGTTAGCCGTCAAAGCATGTCTATCGCCTTGTTATGTCGAGTATTGATCTCGGCCCAGGGTCTCCCGTCCTACATAAACTAGTCAGCACTAATTGCTGAGCGGCCCATGTAGGCCGGGTCCGACGTTTCCTATTGGATCATATGATCCGGAGTTCGGATTTAAAGCCTGAACTTGTCCGTACTATACTATACTACTGTGTATCTTGTTTCAACATTTACAGTAGCTGTGACTGGACTAGTCTTCACGGCCATGAGATCGACAGTAGCCGACGGATGTTAAACGCATTAACAAGGTGGGTAGGTTCCACTCATGACGTAAAATATAATGACGTCATAGTAAACGTCATACCGTCATTTGTGGATATTGTGTGTTGATAATTGCCCATGTTTTACTGGTAAAATTTAATTTCAAAACGTGTGTTCATTACAAAAGGGAACCCGTGATGAAAATAGCGAAAATAGAGAAATTAAATTTGGATCAAACAACTTGCTTTGAGAAATGTCGCCGTGACATTTCGGCTAAGTCCGTCATATTTCGGAAATGGCCGCGCTGTTCCGATTTCCACCATTTTGTTGGATTGTACAGCTTAATGGATTGATTGGGGATCTTAACTGTACAATGGTATAGCGTCAGATCGTCGGTCTAAGACAAACTTTGGCGTATATTCAATTTTATCTACTGGTTTTGTTGGTATGGGCTCTTAATCTTTGTCGAAATAGTTGTATGCCTCATCGCGTATCAAAATATCGAACGTGAATCTAAGCATCGCTTAGTTGACTTCAGAGTTGTTGTTGTTGTTGTTGTTGTTGTTGTTCGTTTTGTGTCTTCATAAGAAGAAAGTTTCGTGTACGGACTACAAGAGCAGTTTTAAAGTGTTATCCACCTGAAGAAGCACATCCTCTGAATCGGGAAGGTAAGAAATGGCCAGTCTGTCCTTGGGCAAGCGACGGGCCTCCCGTATGTTGTTCAATGAAGAAGTCACCAGCTACTACAAAGAGACCCCGCCTTAAGATGAACCTGGCTGTTCATGGGGCAAACAAACAAATACATGTACCATGAATACGGAAACATTAACACATAAACAGATTAGATCATACTTCGCACGCGCTGTTAACAAACTAACCAGTTTTTACTAGGGTGAAAGATTGAAAATGGTTGAAAAGGAAAAAGTTAATAAGTGCTGCAATGAAACACAGAACGTCAGTTTGGGTTTCTTCAATGTCACAAAAAGGGAAGATATTTAAGCATTGAACTGTTTTGCAAGCTGCTTTGCAAGCAAACACATCCAAAGCTCTGGCATTCAAATAGATCATAAATACCATACAAACACAGTACAACGCTTATATTTACATTCCTTTTACTTTTTTTAAGCTATAATTCATATTTGAAATTCATAATTCCCTCCTTACCGACAGTCAGCAGACTTTTTGTCCATCGTTGGAACAGCCGGAACATGGTCGCGTGCTTTTTGGTAAACAAAACAGTACAAGATTTTTTTTTTTTTAGAAATAACTCAATTTTGTTAATCATTTTATTATCAACGTAATGCGCAAATGACATATTTTTTATAACAAATAATGTAGACAAAAAAATAAGTAATTAAACATAATTATCCTGGATATTGTAGTTCTGGTTTGTGTTGTATTAATACGCTGATAAGTGTAGCGCGTGATGGATGACATTTAAACGTACATCAATGACAGAGCTCTCAAACAGACTATATAGTCACAATGACAGACAAATGTAAATATATCAAATTAAGTTTCAATGTTTGGGTGATAGTAGATAATATAGGGGGCCGAGGTGGCCGAGTGGTTTAGGTGTCCCGACACTTTATCACTAGCCCTCCACCTCTGGGTTGCGAGTTCGAAACCAATGAGGGGCAGTTGCCTGGTACTGACCGTAGGCCGGTTGTTTTTCTCCGGGCACTCCGGCTTTCCTCTACCTATAAAACCTGGCACGTCCTTAAATGACCCTGGCTGTGAATATGACGTTTGAAAAATAAACCATGATAATATTTTTTTTTCTGGATGTATCGCCCCATCAGAATTAAGGTACTTTTTGAGGCAGAGTCTCGTTGTAGTATAGGTAGACTACGTAACTGCTTAAAAGCCAAGATACTTGTTTTGCGCTGTCCAGGGTGATTTTGGTAACGTTCCTTGGACACAGATGCAGCAAAACAATATCAAAGTAATCTAATTTTAGAAAGTTAATTTGTTACATCCTGATTCAGGTGGTAGAATCAAGCTACCATTAACCTTTAAAGAAGATTTCAGACTTTGGGTCGGCTAACTATAATTACGTTGTAGTTGTTGTTTTGAACGATCGATCCTAGCACCTGTGCGTTCCAGTAGTACTTTTAATCAAATGTAGGCTACCACAGAAAAAAAACAACATACTATATACAGACATCTTCCTAATTATTCTGACGTTGTATTGACTAGTTTATATATCGGCATCGATTAACGCAGGACCGACATTAAAAAAAATCGATAAAACGTCAGAGTTATCCGGACGAAATGGAGACCAAAAAATCCCACTGTTCAAACTTAGCGTATTTTTTCTGCAAGATTCGCTATATAAAGGAGCACACAAATTCATCAAACAATCTTAAAAGGGTTGGTTACGTGACGTGTTTAACATAGAAATACATCAATGATAAAACACTTCTATAATGGTATGATTACGATGTCACTGTAAATAGCGCATACGCATGGTAAACACTGTCAGCAAAGGGCAATAACTCATGTAAATCGTGTGTTAGACGTCACCACTTGTGTGGTCGCCTTCGTAAACGCTGACAATAGAACTAAGGGTCCAATATTCACACACCACAATAGTCGATAACTATATGTAGAAGTGCTTTCAACTCAAGTCCTTTTCAAGCTTAGCAGTTGTAATTACAAATGTAGCTCCATAGACACTATTAAGACAATTGCATGTCTACCATAAATAGTATTAATTAGGCTACGTTGATTTAAGAGGCACTAATTGAATATACGAGAAAATATATTTCCCTACACCGTCTGAAAAAAGAAACACAAAACGTTTTTAAGGAGACCTACCATCAGAACAAAAAAAAGAAAATGTTAGCGTCTTCCAGACGAGCTGGTGCATATACCTTACAAGGTAATTTGTCACAGGAAACATTTGAGAAAACATTACCTTTTTAACGATAATGTAAAAGCGAGTGATGTCAATTTGGTTAATGTATTACTTGTAGATTGTGTTTTCTCTTATTGAAGGTGTTACGGTGAACATTGCTACAAAATTAATTGTCGATACCAGCAAGATGTACCAATATCTTATAAGGCATCGGGTCTACTGACAGCACTTTTCACGAATAAAGCACAGGGAGCGTTTTAACATCATCACCAGTGTCGAACTGGAATTGTCTAGTTTGAATTCTCACGGTATCACCTTTTCTTTTTCTATTTTTTCTTTTTTTTTAACTAAAATAAACAATTTTTATCATCGTAAAGGAATATAGCGCCCAAGTTAAGATTTTCATTGAAGATCTTTTTAGCTCGTCTCTTCGAAGAAGAGGGAGAGCTTATGTTGTCACCCCGGAGTCGACGTTGGTTTTTCAAACGTTAAGTTTTTGGTGCAAGTGTTGAAGGCATGGTAATGTGGTCCCTGTGAGGTTTAAACTATCGAAAACGCGAGAATGCGAAAACGCGACGGCGAGGGAGCGAAAACGCGAGAACGCGAAAACTCGACGGCGAGAATGCGAAAACGCGACGGCGAAAACGCGAGATTAATCTCGCAGTCTCGCCGTCGCGATTTCGCATTCTCGCCGTCGAGTTTTCACATTCTCGCGTTTTCGACCTAAGGTCGAGAGTGCGAGAATGCGAGATGAGGCCTTAACGGCCGCCCTCGCACTCTCGTTTCCTCACATATATATAGATCCAACGTAATGTATCTCCCTATATATGTTCCTCCAGAAAATAAGTTACGCGAGAGAGCGAGAGTGCGAGGGCGGCCCTTAAGGCCTAATCTCGCATTCTCGAGAGTAGATGGTATTAGGGTTCCTGTGGGAGTTAAACTAGCCCTTGCCGGAGTTAAACTGAAAGATTTAAAAAAAACAATTGGGGAAAAAAAAGATATTTAAACATTTTTATGTAAGTGTTGAAAGCTATTAACTCATCACTTTATGATTATACTAGGGTGCTGATATTGGGTTAAAAAGTCAATCTGAAGTTACACTATCCTTCCTTGGAGTGAAACTGGAAAAAAATTATGTGAAAATGCTCACGTTAGACAATTGATACAGGTCCTCAATTTTCAAGGGAGACAACTCTCATTAGAATAAGTTTTTTGATCAAAAATTAAAAGAAATAGGTCTAAAAGCAACTATTTGATATATTTATTCAATTTACAACAACAGAGCTTGTCTCCCGAATCTTTGTCATTTGTGATGTTTATATTCAAAATTTGCACAAAAGCATCTACTTATATTCTTCTGGAAATCGTACGTCTCAATTTAAACACACATATATCTTGATATTAATTTGTGGATTTTTTTTGTACATCTATTGAGATCGAATGGCAAACGTCCGCGTGGCTCTGATTGAGACTTAACAGATTTGTGTTGCATTAGCCGACTAGCATTGACTATCTGTGTACATTACAAAACCGACAGAAATAAGCATTACGAAGCAATAAAATTGCGATCCCAGTAGAAATTTTAAGCGAAACAGTATACACTCGGAGGCACGGTGATCTAGTGGTAGGACACAGGGCTACGTGACCAAAGGGACGCCAGTTCGAGTCCCAGAACCGACGCTGTGTTGTATCCTCCAACACGATACTTTACTCTGAGGTGTTCCAGTCGACACAGCTATAAATTAATACGTGGTGGGGCAGTGTATGAAATATTCTGTGTGAGCTGATAGCGCCGAAATGGCAGCTCCGACGGTATGCTCCCCAGGGAGTTGAAAAAGATATTAGCTGGTTGTTGAGGCTCAATATTCACAAATAATGAGAAGTGAGCCGTTTGGAGATAGCTTTGCTGGTATTTAACACTCCAAATTATGTTATCAAATTACACACTTATGTGTTTATCCAATATTCAGCTTAAAGGCTATGACCCAGCCTCCCACTCGTCACACCTCGGAAGATTCCGATGAAGGGTAGCGGAATCAGCCGAGGTAAGCCGAATGCCAGCGACCCTTCAGTTCCGGATTCCCAATGCGGTATATTTAGACGGTGGGAATTTACATTGGCAGGGAATATTTCCACCAATTTCGCTTGTCTAAACAAACCAACGCAACTATTTTGAAGCTAACATCAGCTTTAAAATTTATAAGAATGCGTTTTTAAAAGGAACAGACAGAACTTTGGCATCTTTTACGGCGATCGGACAGACGTTATATCAACTTCAGAAGTCCCCTTTCCCACACAATTAGTCTAGATAAGAGTTATTAATTATATGTACATATATACAATATTAAATCTGTATGCTATACTTGATGTAATGATGCACGTGTCTGAAAATACTTAAGTTTATATTATCGACATGTATTTTATCACTATACATTCATTCACGTTTCGTTACTGATCAAATCTAATCAGATTATTCTATTATTAACATATTTTCCAGACTCAATGTCTCAATTTTCACAACTGAGTTAGTAAGATGAACTCTTAACAATTTGATTGCAAAATCGATGCCTTAATCTTGTGAAAATGTGTTGGCGCCGTAAAATGTCGCACTGGTACTTAATTTTGTTGGCGCCATGGCGCGAGAAAATGTCGCTTTGGCGTGTTGGCGCCTTGTCGCGGTTTAATAAAACGACAATACGACATTTTATCTCTTAAATCTCGCCAAAGTGCTAACACGAGATGGCAGTACTCAGCCATCACAACTTACTGTTATCAAAAGTACGTTGATATGAAATATATTGTAATAAACGGTGAAAGCTCTTTGCAACATCAACGACCATCCAAATACAAATCCTATACTCTAGAAGAAGAAGAAAGGACAAAAATTCGCTAGACAGAGTAAATCAAGGGCCGTAACTCTCTTAACATCGTACGAAAAAGTATGGCGGCCACACCGCATGAATATGGTTATTTGTTATACATTTAATTCAAAATGGTGATGTGTGTATTCTCAGAGGATGAATAGAAAAAAACGAAAGGAAAAAAAAAACCACATACACAAAATAAACGATCGCCATCCCCTCAGGAAGGTCGATCTGTGTCTTGCGCAAGTTAATAGGGCATCCGGAACTCCTCGGGTTTTTTTTCCATCCGAGGATGATCCGAATGGTTAATAGGGGTGACCTGAATGCACTCTGATATAGATTAGGGATTGGATGGGATGAAATCTGATAATAAAGGTGTACTCGATCGAACAACACCGGTTACATAATGAATGATCATAGTATCGGACAATCGTCCATTTTGTTTTCATAAAGGGTAATACGGTTTATTAGCTTTGCAGTGACTTAAATTTCCTTTTATGTAGGAATAATTATAGCATCGTAATATTTCGGTAATACGATGTCATAATGAGGCGTTTTCGGTTGAATTACGCCGATGCTCCGATAACCTTTCAGCTTATTGTGTACTACATTTAATAACATCTGAAGATAATTTTATCTTTAACGCTATTAACGATCAAATAGCGCTGGCATTGCGTGTAATTGATAAATGTTTTCGGACATTTATACATTTTATTCACAAAGAAACGACCATTTCTAGGCAGCGTTGTAATAAGGCGTACTTTGTTGGTAGTTCTCAGCTGGGACTATTTAATATCAGCCCAGACCGTTGTAATCCGCTGTATCATGCAATCGAACGCCAGGGGAAAACACACATGGCCGTATTAATTCATAATGTAATTTGTCTATTAGGCACATAAAATTATGCTGTTTGCATGTCCATTACAAGCTAATAAACAGACAGAAATTATTGATTGCGAAAGAACTGATGACCGTGTAACATTTACAATGGCTGTGGGAACGAGGAGAGGGTAGGGAGAAGGGAGAAAAGGAAGGGGGGGGGGGGGGGGGGGGGGGGGGGGCAGAGGCAGTGGAGGACGGAGAGAATGTTACATATGGATGGAGAAAGAGAATCGGGATGCGCGGGAAAGGGTTCTTGGAATCAACTTGGGAACTGCACATTAATTTGAAGCAACTATAAACTATGTTGAATATAACAACAAACCCATGTAGTGTATCACTGTGTGTATAGGATTTTTGTTTTTGTTTTTCTCTTCTGTTTTTTTTAGTTCATTGACTTTTTGATTTTCCAACTCATCTCAAGACTTATCTTCTTCAAATCACTCCTGGTATATATTTTTTTTCTTTTCATGTGCATACATACATTGATCAGTTTTGCTTCCAGTGGCTCAGACTTAAGACGTATATATCTATATATTTAACTTGGTTGATATACTGAGAATATTCATAATGATATATTGATGTCTTGACATATATCTAACAACAATATGTATTCCTTGTATTATATGAAAAAATAATCAAATAAATAATAAATAAATGAAAAAAGCAAAAAAAAAAACAAAAAAACAAAAAAAACAACAAAAAAAAAAACAACAAAAAACAAATAAATTGCCCAAACATGAAAATATTAATAAATTCTGATTATTTTAATTCTATCTTCCCAAAAAAACAGAGGAGATTGAATGGTTTCTCGTTTAATATAACACATATTCCACGAGTGTGACAGAATATCGAAGAACGCGGTAAGTTAAGGGGGGAGACAAAGAAGTCATTGTATAGAATGTATTATAGTGAGGGTAAACGTTCGGGGGAGGGGGGGGGGGGGGGGGGGGGGGGGGGGGGGGGGGGGGGGGGGTGGGGGGGGGGGGGGGGGGTTGGAGATAAAGTGGAGAGCGATTTTAACAAGGTTTAAAAAACACACCAAAAAACCCAATATTCTAGACAGGACATGTTATGATCTGAGCATGATGGCATATAATTACAGGGTTTTTTTCATTTCTATAGGAAAGGTATTATCTCCGATCATCAATTTTCTCCATATACTATGTAGTACTATATTCGAAAACATGTAATTTGAGAAATGGCGATAATTTGAGTATTGATATTTTCCCAGTAGACGCAGTCTGCATTACCATGTAAAAATATGAACGTTTACCATAAATTCATCATTTCAATATCTCGGAAATCTATTCATATGGAAATTTCAATATCCTGGGGAACTAGTCATATGGATATTGCTGTTCAATTTCTTCTATTTTTTTTTTATTATTTTTTAGTGAAGACATTTTCCAAAAAAAAAAAAAAAAAAAAAAAGATATATTAGGATTTTTCATACGCCTGAATCTCTCTTTATATCTTGTAAGGGTGTTCTGCAGGGAAACCTGCCTTGACTATGGTAATTGGCCAAAGGGAAGCACACATGATTCAATTTTCGCAGTGAACGGGCCTTGCATAATCGAAAATCGTTGGAAAATGTAGAGGGAACTTTTACATGGGTTGATTAAATCCATTCAATTTCGTTTGGTCAATTGTCTGTGAAAATTTTATTTTCTATCTCTTAAGATCGCGGAGGACGAATGATTAAGGACGTGATTTCCATGTTCAGCAGTGGACCAAATATGTAATCTTGCAGCCCACATTACGCAAACACTTTCATTCGTCCTGTTTCATTATTATTTCTATAATTCACATTGTATTAGCGATTGAAAATTGTTTGACGTTGATAATAAAGAAATATTTAGTTTCCCGAAAGAAAAAATCTTTGAAGTGACGTAGCAGAAATCTCGATACAATTAGACGGATATAATATGACCTGGGCCGGCGCTATTAAAATCGGCAAGACAGTAAATGACGTAGCAACGTGGAAACCCTCCGTCCGGAACCTAGAATGTATCACCTGGCCAAGTGTTGTTATTTCTTTAGTCGATCCGAAACCCAAGATGACCGACATGGCCGCCATCTTGAAAACACATTTGGAACTTCTTCTCCGGTTCCACTGGTACTATAGAGCTAAAAAGTGTTAGGAATGTTAAGGAAGAGGAGCGAAGAAAGTGTTGATTTTTCATGGCAGCCATTTTGTTTCATGATTGTGCAATCATGGTTTTCCAGAACAACACCTACTTTAAACTTCTTCTCAAGTTCCATTAGTGGGAATGGTTCTAACTTACTTTGAATGATCCTGAGATAGTCCTGACCAAGTGTTGTTATTTTTCTGGTCGGTCCGAAATCCATGATGGCCGCCATGGCAGGCATGGCCAACAGCTAGTACCCCTTTACTCGCTACCGAGTTGGTATACTACAACAGTAAAAGGGACGTTAGAGGCAGATGACCGTTAAGGCCTTTGGGCCTCTTGTTTTTACTCTCCGCTTAGTTGAAAATAGTCTTCAAGAGCAACCCCAGCACAGAGAAATGACAGTAGGGCAGGTAGTTCATTCTACCTAGAAATAACAGCATGCTTACCGGAACCGGAATTGCCGCCATTTTCAATATATAAATGCAGATACATGGCTCCGATGTACCAAGACCAGATATTAATTGCTGGTCTTAAAAATGACAGTTTAGTAGTTCGTCTGGTTCAAAGGAATATTAACTTAATAAAAAATATATGCCGTTTAGGAATCGTTAACCTGATCAGGCATCACGTGATAGCCTCGCCCAGGTGTCAGCTGTACACCTACCGGTATAAGGCATTGATCGCTACAACAGTACAATGGACCCCGAAACCTTGAGTCACGACATATCAATACCGCAGGCTCTTGGCACAGAATCCAAAAAACACCTTACCAATAATACGCTTATACGGAGTGCGAGGGTGGAGATTATTCCGAGTCCCTGTGAAAAACGGCTTGTTTACGTATACTCAGATGTGGACGCATGTACTCATGAAGGTCGTTCACTTATAAATGTGTGATTCTGTTTTTTTCCCTCAAGTTCCCTTTTTCTTCTTCTGTTGTTTTCTTCTTCATATTTAAGACTGCAGGTAGTAGTTTTCAATTGTGCAGAATATAAAATTTTGATAAATTTTGTTCAAATTACTTAGAAAAAGAAATCTTCTTTCTTTCTTTGACCTTATTGGTCCCCCCCCCCCCCCCCCCCCCCCCCCTCCCTCCGACACCAGTCCACAAATGACCCTGACTGTTCGTGACCCCTAGACACCTGTCCCCAATCGACCCTGACTGTTGGTGACACCTAGGCACACGTCCAAAAATGACCCTGGCTGATGTTGACCCCTAGACACCTGTCAACAAATGACCCTGACTGTTTGTGACCCCTAGACACCTGTCAACAAATGACCCTGACTGATGGTGTCCCCTAGACACCTGTCCACAAATGACTGACTGTTGTCGCCCTCTAGAAATCAGTCCACAAATGACTGACTGTTGTCGCCTCTAGACACCAGTCCCCAAATGACCCTGACTGTTGGTGCCCTAGACACCTGTCCCCAAATGACCCTGACTGTTGGTGCCCTAGACACCTGTCCCCAAATGACCCTGACTGTTGGTGACCCCTAGACACCAGTCCACAAATGACCCTGAACCTCGCTTTTAGATTCCTGTCTTTGTAACAAATGACCATGACTGTTAGTGCCCTCTAGACACCAGTCCACAAATGACCCTGAACCTCGCTTTTAGATTCCTGTCTTTGTAACAGATTATTGGTGTCCCCAAAACAGCCTCTTGTCATAATATGAACCTATCTACTTGTGCTCCCTGCACACATCTCCTCATATAATACCGGTTATTGCTGAACCCAAAAACACACTGATTCTAATATGGTCACTGCTGTAGGTGCACCCTTAGACACTCAACATTTAGCTGGGAACAACCCATAAACAATAGCGACACCGACCTACTCCCCCTCCCCTTACTCTCCATATCGGCCCTATTCTAATGACCCGACTGGGAGATTGTCTGATGTTATTGGATTTATCTGTAAATATCAAAGGTCGAACGCTACAACTTAAACATGCAATGCGGAATGTCAACACAAAATTACCATATATATCTGCGAAACAGTGAATATACTTGTTATAATGCCCGGATGTAAGGATAATATTTGAGATCGATTGGTTTAAACAACCACAAAGAAATCTACTTCCGGTATACACTGGCAAATGATTAGAAATTGTCATTGATCTAGTTATAAATGTACCTTTTAAATCCCCGTTATGGTTAACAGCAGGCCTTGAAAATTGAGCCTGTTTTAAAGAGAAGAATTTATGTTCTTACTAAATGTTTAATGGGCGTACTGATGGAACGAAGGTGAAGGACGGATCCACCATCGCCATAGTGAATCTTAACTACAACCGCGGAATCTTTATAAAGATGAGGGACGAGTTGAACATAGATTTACGACACATTTATCAATAATCTATCAATTATGATAATGTTTTTACAAGAGAGCTGGAAGGACCATATCTGATCTCAAACGTAAGAATGCTGAAAAAAAGACAAACAAGGAATTGCTAAATTAATTTTCAACAATCTGAATTCAAACAAATCTTAAGGTCCAGATAACATGCATGCAAAAAATATTGAAGAATTCAACCACTTAAAACAGTTTTCAAGCAATCAATTCATACGGACTGTCATGCCTTCAGCTTGGAAAGCGGGGAAGTTAACAGCTATTTTAAAAAAGGGGAGATAAGTTTTATGCAGGAAACTAACGACCAGTCAGTATCGCACGTAAACTGATGGAAACCATTGTAAGAAATCGCATTATTGAACATCTTATAAACAACAATCTTCTTAATACTCAGCGATTCGGGTTTATGAAAGTAAAATCTGACACTACGTAGGGGACCCTTCTTCCGCTATCCGCCCTGAAGGTTTCCGACTTTTTAAGAGAGTCGGATTTTAACAAACTGTGAAGGATAATTATTGATGGCCTCAAAATGTGCAAACAATATTTTTTTTACCGAAAACCACACAAGATGGCCGCCACGGCCTCTAATTGGCTCAAACCTTTTGAGTCATAACGTTTCTTCTAGTTGGGGCATCAAAATGAAAATTTTAGGAATGGATAAGTATAAAGACACGCTCTAGGAGGAAATAACCAATGACCATTGTCCTCAAAATGGCCGCCAGTTGGGGCCTCTGGTGGGTCAAAATTTAGATATTTTTTTTCAATTTTCAAGACAATTGGTATATCGATGTAGTAAGTAAAAATTGATTTTCATAAACATAGGTTGACTACCTTAGGAATACCTTGATGTACTCCAGAGAGAATATTAAACAATCGAAGTACTGAAAATATTAAATTGTTTTATTGTGTATTTGTAGATGTATTATGAGAAACTGATACGTAGGGGTTTTGAGGGATGCTGAACACGTTTGCAACAATATTGAAAAAATTGGTTCCCATGGTAATGAAATTGAAGCTTCTGATTGGTCAAAAATGTAGATGTTGGCCGATTTTGCTGAAATTATGTATATACATTGTAGATGATTTATGAATATATTACAAGCTCAACACTTCGACTCCCATTTCTGGATTTTAAAAAGAAATGGCCGCCACTTTGCTATTTTCTGATTGTTGGAAATTTAGATGCTTCGTTTTGATGAAATATGGTGTTTAACTTTAGGAACAGAACAATATAATGGTTTGTTTAAGCTCCTTGGTCAATTTGGGTGACTTCTCTGTAACGGGCCTGATTTCAATTTTCTGCCGTGAATGTCATTTATAAGGGAATGTCTCGAAAACAAAATGCGTCTAATAATATACGTCGATGGTTTGATGGCCGTGTTACCGATTTCCGAGGGAACATTTCGGCAATAAATAAAATTTACTGTCTTCCAGATTGAAGGGGACTATTTCAGAAGTACATTTGCTCTTGATTACTAAAGAAACTGACACAATTCTCCCTATTTACATGGAAATGTCTCAGCGTGTGGGAACATATTATTTATTAGATGATTCCATTGTTGTTAATTTCTATCATCAGCTACAAACCCAGTGTTTCGTCCAACCCGTATATCATATAGTGCATTGATTATTCTGGCTCGTCCATCAGTTCATGATCAAATTCCGATATTCTGTACAATAAATAACTCATTGTATTTAGGCATTAATAACCTATCGCCATTGCAATAACTAAACTTCAACATAAAATACAATTCCTAGCGCTAAAGCAGAATTTTAATCAAGAAGCATGCCTATAAATTAAATTACACATACTTCACTTCGGTTTGTTTCCACATACAATCACATCCTAAATCAAGCCCACGGGATTATTTTGTTGCGATAAAGTTGTTGTTTACCATGGTTACGAGACTCGCGAGTTGTTTCAGGGCTCCTTTCTGTTTATTTTCCTACTTCAGCGCCGTTCCCACAGAGGCGAAACAATCATGCAAATCAAGCGTTCTGTTGATCTAAGTAGACATGTGATAACTTCATTAACTAGAAGCTTGGAATTGTCCCCGGCTGTGTTGCTAGGGTTTTCTGACAGTAACGACGCCTGATAATTTTATTAAACAGTTTCCCGGTGACAACAGTGACTTGTGTATCCTCAAGATGTCCAATGAACTATGACCCCTTTTGGTAGGCATGGCTAGTCTCGACAATTTAACTGAATAACGAGGGTCTCATGAATTTGCAAACGTTAATGTTTGATGTTTGTTGTTGCTGCTGCTGCTGCTATTGTATGTTGTTGTTGTTGTTGTTGTTGTTGTTGTTGTTGTTGTTGTTGTATCTGTATTTGATAATTTCTCGACTTGCTCAGAGCTGAAGGAATTTTTGATGTCCCGACGATCACCATATTTGAAAATCCTGACTTTATCAGTGATATTTTGTCTGTTTATAGTGCGCATGCTTCCGCACAAGACAAATCTCGGAATCTCGCTCCCTCGACCTTGTCTCGACATTGCAAGGTAGCGAGATAATGACGATGAAGGAGCGAAAACGCGAGGCAAGGGAGCGAGAAAGTGTTATCGCCACAAAGAGGGAACGAGATTAGACTAGCTTAGCCTCGCTATCGCGTTCTAGTCCTGCGCAAATCTAATTAAAATCAGACTTGTGATAGGATTGGTCCAGCACCGTCGTAATCTCGCTCCCTCGCTCTGTCATTCTAAGGTCAACGAAGCGTGATTTCGATGCTATGAGATGACCCTAACTTGTCATCATGCATTACATTGGTGACCCCTGAACGACCCTTGGTTTAAGCTGTATATTTATGGACACAACAAGGTACTTAAGTTTTGTCCCTGGGGAGGGGGTAAACTTTACTATAGTTTATATAGAGAAATCACATTTTGACTATTATTTGTTGGATTTGCATTGGAAGTCATTCTAACCTGGATAACATTATCAGCATTGGATAACAGTTTGATGGTATGTATATGTTGGCCCTGACTGACCCCCAGGGGCTGATGGGCGGGGCTAAAAAGGGTCAAATTGACTGAAATTTCAAAAATCTTCTTCTCTACTCTCATATTTGGTAGAATCAAAAACTCTTCATAGATGTAAGGGTCTTATGGTGCTTTACCAAAATTGTGAATTTCATGACCCTGGGGTCTCACGTTTGTCCCTGGGGAGGGGGTAAACTTTACAATAGTTTATATAGGGAAATCACATTTTTGACTATTATTTGTTGGATTTGTATTAGAACTCATTCTAACCTGGTCAACATTATCAGCATGGGAAAACAGTTTGATGGTATGCATATATTGGCCCTGACTGACCCCCAGGGGCTGATGGGCGGGGCTAAAAAGGGTCAAATTGACAGAAATTTCAAAAATTTTCTTCTCTACTCTCATATTTGGTAGAATAAAAAAATCTCCATAGACGGAAGGGTCTTTTGGTGCTTAACCTAAATTGTGAATTTCATGACCCCGGGGTCTCACGTTTGCCCCTGGGAAGGGGGTAAACTTTACAATAGTTTATATAGGGAAATCAAATTTTTGACCATTATTTGTTGGATTTGTATTGGAACTCATTCTAACCTGGTCAACATTATCAGCATGGGATAACAGTTTGATGAAATGCACATGTTGGCCCTGATTGACCCCCAGGGGCTGAGGGGCGGGGCTAAAAAGGGTCAAATTGACTGAAATTTCAAAAATCTTCTTCTCAATACCTATTTAAGATAGAAACAAATACTTTTCATAGAAGGAAGGGTTTCATGGTGTTTTACTTAAATTGTGAATTTCATGACCCTTGGGGTCTCACGTTTGCCCCTGGGGAGGGGGTAAACTTTGCTATAGTTTATATAGGGAAATCACATTTTTGACTATTATTTGTTGGATTTGTATTGGAACTCATTCTAACCTGATCAACATTATCAGCATGGGAAAACAGTTTGATGGTATGCATATGTTGGCCCTGACTGACCCCCAGGGGCTGATGGGCGAGGCTAAAAAGGGTCAAATTGACTGAATTTCAAAAATCTTCTTCTCTACTGTCATATTTGGTAGAATCAAAAACTCTCCATAGATGGAAGGGTCTTATGGTGCTTTACCAAAACTGTGAATTTAATCACCATTGGGTCTCATGTTTGCCCCTGGGGAGTGAGTTAACTTTGCTATAGTTTATATAGGGAATTCATATTTTTGACAATCATTTGTTTTATTTCTATTAGAATTCATTCTAACTTTCTCAAAATTATCAGCATGGATGACAGCTTAATGATATGCACATATTGGCCCTGACTGACCCCAAGGACTGATGGGTAGGGTCAAAAATGGTCAATAAAATTAACTGAAATATTTCAAATTTCAGGTGACCGTTAAGGCCCGTTGGGCCTCTTGTTAAAAGAAATGGCCACCACTTTGCTATTTTCTGATTGTTGGAAATTTAGATGCTTAGTTTTGATGAAATATGGTGTTTAACTTTATGAACAGAACATTATAATGGTTTGTTTCAGCTCCGTGGTCAATTTGGGTGACTTCTCTGTAACGGGCCTGATTTCAATTTTCTGCTGTGAATGTCATTAATAAGGGAATGTCTCAAAAACAAAATGCGTCTAATAATATACGTCGATGGTTTGATGGCCGTGTTACCGATTTCCGAGGGAACATTTCGGCAATAAATAAAATTTGCTGTCTTCCAGATTGAAGGGGAATATCTCGGAAGTACATTTGCTCTTGATTACTAAAGAAACTGACACAATTCTCCCTATTTACATGGAAATGTCTCAGCGTGTGGGAACATTTATAAGATGATTCCATTGGTGTTAATTTCTATCATCAGCTACAAACCCAGTGTTTCGTCCAACCCGTATATCATATAGTGCATTGATTATTCTGGCTCGTCCATCAGTTCATGATCAAATTCCGATATTCTGTACAATAAATAACTCATTGTATTTGGGCATTAATAACCTATCGCCATTGCAATAACTAAACTTCAACATAAAATACAATTCCTAGCGCTAAAGCAAAATTTTAATCAAGAAGTATGCCTATAAATTAAATTACACATACTTCACTTCGGTTTGTTTCCACATACAATCACATCCTAAATCAAGCCCACGGGATTATTTTTGTTGCGATAAAGTTGTTGTTTACCATGGTTACGAGGCTCGCGAGTTGTTTCAGGGCTCCTTTCTGTTTATTTTCCTACTTCAGCGCCGTTCCCACAGAGGCGAAACAATCATGCAAATCAAGCGTTCTGTTGATCTAAGTAGACATGTGATAACTTCATTAACTAGAAGCTTGGAATTGTCCCCGGCTGTGTTGCTAGGGTTTTCTGACAGTAACGACGCTTGATAATTTTATTAAACAGTTTCCCGGTGACAACAGTGACTTGTGTATCCTCAAGATGTCCAATGAACTATGACCCCTTTTGGTAGGCATGGCTAGTCTCGACAATTTAACTGAATAACGAGGGTCTCATGAATTTGCAAACGTTAATGTTTGATGTTTGTTGTTGTTGCTGCTGCTGCTGCTGTATGTTGTTGTATCTGTATTTGATAATTTCTCGACCTGCTCAGAGCTGAAGGAATTTTTGATGTCCCGACGATCACCATATTTGAAAATCCTGACTTTATCAGTGATATTTTGTCTGTTTATAGTGCGCATGCTTCCGCACCTGACAAATCTCGGAATCTCGCTCCCTCGACCTTGTCTCGGCATTGCAAGGTAGCGAGATCATGACGATCAAGGAGCGAAAACGCGAGGCAAGGGAGCGAGGAAGTGTTATCGCGACAAAGAGGGAACGAGATTAGACTAGCTTAGCCTCGCTATCGCGTTCTAGTCCTGCGCAAATCTAATTAAAATCAGACTTGTGATAGGATTGGTCCTGTACCGTCGTAATCTCGCTCCCTCGCTCTGTCATTCTAAGGTGAACGAAGCGTGATTTCGATGCTATGAGATGACCCTAACTTGTCATCATGCATTACATTGGTGACCCCTGAACGACCCTTGGTTTAAGCTGTATATTTATGGACACAACAAGGTACTTAAGTTTTGTTTTCGCCCCCGGAGAAAAAAAACAAAAAAAAACAAAACAAAAACAAAAAACAAAAAAACGCCAGGGATGGCATGGAAGTTCACTTGTCTAATCTCAGGTGGCTAATTTTTTTGTACGTTTGGTGTTCGGAAGTTACGGGTTCGAGACCGGGTCTTGTTATTTAATTCGTGATATATATTGGAACATTTCACCCCTTCCTTTTAAAAAATCCCGAATCAAGTATATTAATATTTTTATTGATAGTCAATGCTGGTCAAAAGAGATTATCTAAATCAAATTACACTCTGTAACGTGTAACATACACGATATTCGGAACTCCTTTGGACACATCAATGGATAATGTAATTGGAATACCTCGGAAAATGATAGAAATCTATCCCGATTATTCAGAACTTGCAGCAAAAAAAACATCCAGAAATATCTATAAATATATATATGTATATAGCTTAGAAACACAAATGACGAAGGAAGACAACTTTTTGACTCGTGCCCTGACCGGGCCTCGAACTCACGATCTCTTTATCTTCGGATCACCAACACAAAGTGTATATGATACATTGTGCTAATAAATAGATATATAGCTTAGAAACACAAATGACGAAGGAAGCCAACTTTTTGACTCGTGCCCTGACCGGGCCTCGAACTCACGATCTACGGCACCCAATCGCCTGGACAGAAATATCCGCAGCCTATACCGCTGCGCCACATCGGCGTTCTTATACCGTCACTTAAGGGTGTATGCTACCTCACGTTTAATTTGTTCTCCAGCAAAATTTCTGCGAGACTGAAACTGTAGTGTAACTTTCTCATTTGGTATTCGATCTTGGGCACTTTCTCGGTACTTTCCAAAGTACACAAAAATTGAAAACTCATTTTAAAGGGAAATTCGATAACTAATGACGCAGTTGAAAAGTGCACACGGACGGATGACACATTGGTAAGGTGCATACAAACGGACCGATTTATATTTTGCCTACATGGTTTAACATATTTATTAAAAAATCTTGTCAAAAGAAATTTTATAATTCATGTCACTCCTTGCAACGTGCACACTATACACAACATTCGGAATTCTTTTCCTTTATATATTTCATGAAAGCACACGTGCTTTTCTATAATCGGAACACCTCGCCATCGTCTGCGAGTCTAGTTTCAGAGAAAATGACGGGGGTTCCGACTGGCTTTTCCTGTGTAAAAAACGGAGGGGTTCCAAATGAGGCACGATGTATATTTATCAAATGGTATTGTATTGCTGTGTGAATGGTGTTGTCATTGGTCCTCTAAGACATAATTAAACATCTTTCATAATTTCATCGATGTCTTAGGAAACGTCCGGGGTTTATTTATCAAAACTCCCCTTGATAGCATCCAGGGCGATTGTTTTTTTTTTCATCACGAGGGACGTATTTGTTATACCCTAATAATGAGAGATTGGAGTCGATACCATAACGTGATCTATTGAATGTCAGATATCAATATACCAAGAATATGAATAATTGGATCTATACTTTTTTCAGAACCAATTCTCATTATTCTAACGGCTACCGATCTAGATGAAATGTTTTGGTTGTCATGGCTGCATTTAGTGCGAAACCATTATTGGTACGCACATAAAAGCTCGACGTCCCATAAAAGGCAAACATTCATGTGAATGAGATGCGGAAATGATAAATCGCGGTTATATAAACCCCTTTTCGTTGGACATTAGGTTACGGATACACTCCCAATTACGGACGCTATCGGAAATTTGGCGAGATGATGGGGCAGTCTCGGAGTCGTTAAGATAAGGCGGTGTTTATATCGTTTTTCACCGGCCTTTTATATTGATTTGGTTTTTTGGGGGAGAGCTGCATCTGCAGTATAAACAGGCGTAGCTGCACACACATTAAAACAGTAATCAGTCTCCGATATGGATATTCAGGAAGACGTCTCCGCCTCCGTATATCCCAAGAGTGCTGTTACGGAGGAATGATTGCTCTAACGGAAGACGGATTGACGATCCGTACAGACGACTGCGCGACCATATTATGGACGTATTGGCATCGTTAATTTGATAAGATCAGAGTTTAAATTCTAAAATGAATATGAACGTTTGAAGACGTGCCTGTGATATATTTATATATAGTAACTGTAGCATTGTCGTCTACTAGGGAACGCTGTGTGTACATAGATAAGCACTGGAAACATAGACACCAATATAGAGACAACACTATCATCTATGACGTCATGGTCATGACGTCAGTGATGGTTTCAAGGGCAGGCGCAAGGCTGTCCTGCAATATTGATTAATTTGACATCGCTTTCCTCACTGTTGACAGTTATAAGGCCCCCATTGAACAGTACTTTCCTTCTTTGTATCATTGATTGAACGAAACGAGTGGGTATTTACAAATATACTCTCTTGTTCGTTCGCGTTTCAACCACTAGGGTCACTGTTACTATAAATAAATTTCCGATGTCCTCGCTTTACCGACTCCATTATTTCCCTGAAACTTCATTCACTTACTCTCAACCATCATCTATTGTACGACTTTTAGTTGCAATTATCTGGGGTCAAATTGGGGTCACCGTTACTATAAATAGTCGTTTGAAGTCCATGCTCAACCTAATTCCTTATTTACCTGACTTCTCTGGTAGGAATCCTAATACACTAAGAGCCAACATCTCTTTTACGAGTTCAGTTTTCATCCACCTTGGGTCAAAATTGAACCACTGTTACTAAAAATAGAATTTTCCTGGCTCTACCAACTTAGTTA
This sequence comes from Pecten maximus, assembly GCF_902652985.1. NCBI lineage: Eukaryota > Metazoa > Mollusca > Bivalvia > Pectinida > Pectinidae > Pecten > Pecten maximus. The sequence continues at coordinate 8,622,945 of NC_047022.1, read as the reverse complement.
ATTTTTTCATAGTCCTGGAACCACTGCGTATATCAGTACACCAGATATTGGTACTAAGGAGTTGGGGCAGGAACATAACACGGGTTGGTTTTGCAGAGATTTGCAGTATTTTGTGCATTTTCACCGTATGTAGCTTTAGTCACTTTTAAACACGTTGTGTTTAATGTGGTCCTTAGACATCCTATATTGGACATTTTCTTAACAGATCTGTGTGCGCGCGGGTGCCTCGGTAGCCGTGATCGCGTACGGGCTTACTGTCGTCAGTGCAGTCGTGCGTGAGTTCGAACCGCGCTGGCTGCAAGGGTTGAAGTCTGCTTGATTCGTTGTTTACCCATCGATGGCACGTTGGTTTTTTTCTCGTGGCTTTTCCTCCAACTTTCAAAACAATATTTGTTCCCTCGTCGGCGTCGTAATAAAAGCTCTACAGAGTTTAAGTTGCTTGTTATCCATGTAAACGACGATAAAATTAATAAAGGTTATTTTCATTTTCATTTTTTGCTTTTTGAAACTTTATTTGTGTGTAAGTATAAAAAAAAACATGCTACCTGGTACTGCAACCAAAGCGACAGTTGACAATGAATTATGATCAAGGATAATTAACATCTCCCTGGTTACATTTTCTATGCTACTTGAATGAATAAATTACCAGGGTGAAATAAAACGGGCCAGTTGTACGTGGGTTTGATACGTGGGTGTACGGTACATTGAAAACTTCACTGTAAAATAGCGTACTGCAATTTGATTTATATTTCTGTTGGCTCGCGGGCTTTTAAAGTACTCTCAAGGATCTCCTTACAGAACTATATTGACATCAGTAACTGACAATTTGTGACTTGGGATCTCAACGCATTCAGTAGTCTTCATTTTCAGAAAATTTATCCTTATGCCAATGTTAAAGGGACACTCCTTCATTCGCACATCAGAATCATGCATAATTTCTATTGATGAAATCTATATCAGAACGATGATTTTACGAGTGTTTGTGCCTACATATAATGAAATTAACGCTGAAATGTATCAGAAAAAGGCGTATAGTATACAAATACCGCAAGTTTTTGCGGTAATTAGTGATACTTCGGGTCGAATTCAGACATAATACTCGAAACTTTGGAAAAATTTGGAATTTGGAAAAAATACATATTTTCCAGTAAGTTTAATTTTGACGACCTTTACTTTATTCAAACGAAGGAATGACCTTTCAAAGACAGTAGCTGTATCGTTATTTTTTGTGACAATGATGTTTCTATCGTGCTGCTTTGGTACGTCTTGCAGCAATCATGAGTTAGAGGGGATGACCAGGGCCAAAATTATGCCCGGGGGAAGTTGACGACCACCGCAGAACTAGATGATGTTGTTTGGGGCGTGACAGGAATTTGGTTACACCATAGATATTATGAGAATAAAATTCTAAGACTTAGCATTGACATCGAAATATGAATGCATTTTATCATGTTTGATGGAAAGATTGGCGGAGGATTGATATTTTTCATTGTTTAACCTGACCGCAACCGAGTCAAAGACATGCTATAGTTTAGGATGCAATTTCTCAATGTAGTTTATTATTGTTGCTTCACTTGACCCTGCCTAGCTGCTTGCCGATCGATCTTCATTTCTGGATTATTTTGTTTAACGTCCTTTTCACAACCAATGTCATTTAAGGACGTGCAAGGTTTTGGAGATGGAAGAAAGCCGGAGAGAAAAAACAACCGGCCTACCAGGCAACTGCCCCACGCAGGGTTTCGAATTCGCAGCCTAGATTAAACTAAATGAACTCTGACAAGGTCAGTTGACTGGTTACTGTAAAATTTGATCTTGACCTTTGAACCTCATGACCGTGACATTTTTAACCCCTTTTTTACTGAACATCTTGATCAAACGGCCGTACACAACATACCCTTTTATCGATCCTTTCATTAGTCCTGACCTCACAATTGCACGGTGGGAAAACTACGTCACAAAGTCACAAAGTAGTGATGAGAACAACAAGATAGCAGATACATCTCTCTCTTCTAGGTAGGTCTGTCTTACTTTTTTCTCTTATATCGCTCTAACGTGATTCATCAATATATTCGAAAGTACATTTGATGATGGGGCGTCGCGAGATAAGACTAAAAAGTAAGACAAACATACCGAGAAGCGAGAGATGGATCCGCCATCTTGTTATTCTCTTAGTATCGTTTCTGACGTAGTTTCCAAGCCATCCATTGGCTATCAATGCGAGACAGGTGTGGATAATGCCACCAGCGAATCGCAAATAAGATTAGGTATATTATCGTACAAGACAGTATAAGTCAATTTAAACACCCATGTTTAAAAAAAAAAAAAAAAAAAAACGAAATCTAATACAAAGAGTTCAAGAATCACCTAAGATCACGTTTATATTACTTTTGAGAGTAACAATAGCTACATACGGTGTAATAAAATACTGCAAATCTTGCAAAACTTATCTAAATCCAAAAGAATACTGGAAACTAGTTTATAATTGTTGCTCCAAAAAAGTAGTTGTAAAGCTGATATTGAAGATCTTTTTTAAGACACGTTTTAACAAAAATTTTGAAGGTGAAGATAATCACGTGTCGACTATTAATGAGCTCACTGAGCTATCTACACTTGAAGGTAATGGTTTTATTAATGAACCAATACTACCGAATGAAATATTGAATTGTGTCAAAATGCTTAAAAATAATAAGGCTGTTGGTGACGATATGCTATGTAACGAATATATCAAATCAACTTAATGATGCCATTATATGTAGAATTATTCAATTATATTTTGAATACTGATCATGTGCCCGAATCCTGGCTTATGGGAAATATTATCCCTGGTTTTTTTTTGGTTTTTTTTTAAATAATGGTAGTTTGTATGATCCCCATAATTTTCGACCTATTACTTTGATTAGTTGCCTGGGTAAATTGTTTATAGCTATAATAAACGAACGTTTAAATAAATATGCTGATAATGTTGAACTCATTCTCGAAAATCAGGCAGGGTTTCGAAGAAACCACTCCACAACTGACCATATTTTCTCGCTCTATACATTAATTGAGTTATCTAAACATTTTAAAAAACAATTATTTTGTGCCTTTATAGATTTCGAAAAGGCATTTGATAGTGTATGGCGAATTGGTCTTTGAAATAAACTTTTAATAAATAATAACAATGGCAAATGTTTTCGGATTATTAAAAATATGTACAATGGTATCAAGGCCAAAGTAAGTAAAGATGGTGTATTCTCAAATGTATTTGTGTGTACTTCCGGTGTCTGGCAAGGCAATAACCTATCTCCGTTTTTTTTTTACTATTTCTTAACGATTTGGAAGGTTTTATTAAGTCACATGGTTGTAAAGGTTTGTCTTATATAAGTGACACATTAGAACTGTATGTAATGTTATATGCTGATGACACTATTTTACTATCAGAAAATGCTGATGATTTGCAAAAGCAGCTAAATCCATTTTTGAAAATATTCTAAACTTTGGCATCTTAAAGTAAATACCAGCAAAACCAAAGTAATGATTTTTGGAAGAAAAAGAATTCCTAACGATCTGAATTTTACATACGGTGAAAATAATCTTATAGAAATGACCAAAGAATTTAAGTATCTTGGGGTTTATTTTACCCAAACTGGTTTAACACAATTCAATATCAAACAGCTTTATAAAAAAGGGGTCAAAGCAATGTATGGTGCTATTACTAAATGTAGAGATCATAATTTATCTATAGATTGTCAACTGGATATATTTGATAAAGCTGTCAAACCTATTGTTTTATATGGATGTGAAGTTTGGGGTTTCTGTAACTATAAACTTATTGAACGTTCGCACCTAAAATTTTGTAAACATATTCTTAATGTTAAAACGTCTACGCCCAATTTTATGATATATGGAGAACTTGATCGGTTCCCATTTGATGTTAATGTTAAAGTCAGAATGATTGAATTTTGGGCTAAATTGACAAAAAATAATCAGAATAAGTTGAGCAACAAACTCTTAACGATTATGTCATATTATAACTCGTCTTGGTTGAGACATGTGAAAAATATATTTGAAGAATGTAGATTATTAGATATATTTAACAGTCAAGAGTTTTCAAGTATAAATTATTATAATAATTAATTCACAATACCGCTGTCCATCCTGTTTTACCATGTTTCATTGTTATCCATTTGTCTGTATTCTTATTCTCTACACTGTACTGTTTAAACAAATTGTCATTGTTGTTGTCATTGTCATTGTCATTGGCTATTCCTGCTCCGCCTCCGTGGTACCAATATCCTGTGTACGGGTATACGATATGTAAACTATACGCGTATGTGAAATTTTCGCAATCAAAAGGACTCCCAGTAATTAATCTGATACCGGATACAAATCCACAGTCGATGACGAAATGCTGAAATGGACAACATGTATATGTAAATTTCACCGAATCAAATTACCGATGACATTGATGTATCTCACAGTGAAATAAAACCCGGATGGGCCGTTTGGATTATGATAGCCGCAGTTTCGGAGTTTTCCAGACACCAGATCATGAACATATCACTAATCTAAAATTGCCTGAAGATTTGACTTAACCAATCAGAAAAAAGGTCAGGAAAAGTGACGTCATACGATATTGACTAAGCAAAACGTTAAGTCTAATAACATTGTTTCATGATCCTGGAGCCAGATTCAGATGTTTGTTGCCAGCAATTAGCAGATGTTGGGCAATAATTAGATCGACATTCGTTTAATTCATTTAGCCGCCTCCAGTGGCCCAAAGTTAGAACGAAATTATTTAATCTCATTCTATAGCAGGAATTGAAAAAAAAATAAAACTAAGGATAGGCTAGAGGTTTACAACTAAAATACAACGGCTTGTTAGACTTGTACAAGTCCCAGATATCACACAAGTCCGGCTCATGTGATTTCAAGGTCACGCGCCAGCCCGCTGCATTCGGTAATAATATCTGTCTACAGTTAACGCCAACGTATGTCTGGAAGACGAACACCATCTAACATGTAACGGCTAATATCCCTGTCACTTCGCTACTTTGAAATATATGGGTGTTAGAAAACACATCTATCTCCCTGCAAAACATCCTATGGTAGCACGCGATGTTTTCTCACCAGTGAATTTTTTATTGTGCTGACTCCACAATTTTACAAGACATTTTCACACCTTATTGCTGTCGTGTTCCATTGTAAAGGTTTGGTAAATATCTCTATCCGAAAAAAACACCGTATTTTGAAAGTTGATTTTCTTAAGGGTGTATGCTACATGCACCTTTATTTCGAAAAGAGTTCTAAATTGGAAAATGTATGACTCGTCCTAAAATATTATCAATGGTACATCTAATTTCGTTAACTAGCCACTTAGCATATTGGGGGGGGGGGGGGGGGGGGGGGGGGGGGGGGGGGGGGGGGGGGGGGGGGGGGGGGGGTGGTAACTCTAAAACAAACAACTGCATGTATAATGTGAATGGTAGGATACAACCTTAATGGAAACACTTTTCGATTGATCCAGCATGTCAGGAAATAATCATTATTCAAACTACAAAAACTGCAAAAAAATTCTTTTCTACTTTATTTGTTATGTTATGCAAATATTTGTTCATCCGAGCAATAAATGCTGTTGTTTAGCTCAAGGCAATATTCTTATATCGTTCTTTATAAAAGGATACAAGGTAAAAATCTTTCAATTCGGTCTCTCTTCTTTATTTTATTGTGTGTAAAATCATGCAGCTTAAAACAAGTAGTTAGGCGATTGCAAGATTTATTTGTACCAAGGGGTTCCTAGAGAGAAATGGTCTTATTCAACAACCTTTTCCCCGTCGCTGAAAATCGAAGGAAACCGCGCTCCGGAGTTCAAACACGCTTTAATCCGCGTAGGCATCAGAATAGGGGGGTAACACTTTATCTTTAAAGGGTGTGTTTTAACACATATCTTTAAAACAAACTCTTTCATCAGCTCTCTGATACTAAAGCTGCCTTTGTTTGTTAATAATCTAATCTAATAAATGTCAATCCGAAACGTCGGCTCGGAGAGGAGTTTGTAACACACAACAGTCATTCCCTAGATGTATAGATCAAAGCGTTGTAAGAACTTGACTAAATTGATGTACTAAAATGTTTGGAAGAAGCACATTTGTAAACGAAACGTTCGAAGCATTTGTCTGAACTAGATTGATAGCTTTGTAGATGCTTGAAACTCATTTCTTGATGTGAAGCTTTCACACTGTAAAGACTATTGACTTTACGAGGCGTTACAAGCGTTTTTTAGACTATAGGGACATAGCTGTTTATCACCCAAAAGTGCCGGCCATAGTAGTCAATGGATCGACTTTACGAGCTCCAATCTTTAAAGTGTCTCAGAACTTCCGTTAAGGACACTTTCGTTTTATTTAGTGCAAACACAAAAAAAAACAGATAAATCGAAATTCTGTTTTTTAACCCCATTTGATTTTATGATAGTGGCGTGGCCGGCAGAAAATATGGTGGTTTTACTGGTAGGTATTTTAAACACTAAATAAATTGACACTAATTTGCTTGTGATTAAAGTAACTATGAACTCATACAGTTTCATGAATTGGTTCATAGTACATAGTATAGCCCCCCCCCCCCCCCCCCCCCCCCCCTTACTCCGAATTGAAAATTGAAATTCCGATGTACAAACTCATGCTACTAGAGATGGAGAAAACATTTGTCCATTGCTTTGTCATACTTCTTTATTTAAAATTCTTTCATTCCATCCGTCTTAAACTGCTGGAACTTTCTTCCTTCCGATGTTAAAGTAAATCCGTCATTTCGAAATCTTAAAAAACGCTTACATGGACCTTCCATAAAAGCTCCATCGTACTTCAAATGCAGCTCCTTGAATAGTTACCTCTACTCGAAAAGCTTGACTGATAGTCTTCTTTGCTCATGCGAATTATCGAACGAAACAAACTTCCAATATCTTTTGCGATGCCCTCCGCACGACTTACTTCAATCCAGTATCCTTACAGAAAGGATGTTACGTTTTGGAGATGTTAACCTTTCCTCCCAAAAAAAATAGTGAATTGTTGAGCTTTGTTCAAAAGTGTATCATAGCCACTAAACGTTTCTGATTTCATATATAATACTAACATCACATTGGAATTAAATCAAGTACTTGAAGTCAAAATCAATTCATGATCTTGTTTATTTTTTTCCCATCAATTTGAAGACATGCATAATCGTGAAAGCTTTGATTATGTTTAAAACCACGAAGAAATGATTAACCAGGCAAGTCCTCCTCTTCTTATGGATGCATACACATTAGTTTAATCAAATCTTCTTTCACATTTTAGATTTATTGCTGATCTTGTCCATCTCTATATTGTAAATTTCAATTAAAGGGAAGTGGTTTAACATAAGCTTTACAGCTTGTTTCCATATCATGTTCAGCCTTGAAGCGATATCTGTTGTTTTGTCTTGTCTGAATGAAACGAAAAAAAGTTTATACTAAAGTAGCCATGGTCGGATGGCACAACGGTAACATAGTCGTCTTTCAATTAGGCGACCGGGGTTCGATTCCACGAACGGAAGGTATGGAGTCACCTGCCGACTACTCGGATCTCCTCCGGGTTCTCCTATTTCCTTCCTCTGTGATTCCTGTCACGCGCTTCAACCGAGCCAACAGAAGTGATTAATATAAGTTTATAAAGCTTACAGTGGATGTGAAATAATAAATAAGTTTATATATATATGTGTGTAAATAAATGATAAACAAATACAAAATACAAAAAAAATAAAATAAAAAAAAACCTTATCAATTTTTTTTAAATTCCAGACTACGTCATCGATTGTTTCTTAGGCACATGTCAAGTATGCTGGTTTGTTATTTGAGGGCGTATTGGTATTGAACAGACAACCAAGGCCCGATCCATGTTTTCGTCTGCAATTTTTTTGGAGATATTTTCTAAAACTATCGTGAGAGATACCGTAGGATTGCAAATTTTTGTGACGTGACATTCTGACTTTTTTTATTCGTTGACTTACTGATCACGAAACATTCATAGAGTTTACATATGTATCTATATTCAAAGTAATACATAGTTTTATAGATTTTTCGTGGACCAATTTAACAATTTGTTCTCGATCATAGAATTGTCAATTACTTCAGACCTATTTCGCGCACTATAATTTTAGCGTATAACTGAAATGAAACAGCTTAACGCACGCGCGGTATTTGTCATAGAAAACTCATACAGAAACTACAATCAGCGCAATCATAATTTAGCGGACGACTTGAAACGCTGAAATAAGACTACCGCAAAAATATGTAGGTTTACAGTATATTGGAAAACGAACGAGACTAGTCCATCCCGGTAACAATGGTGTCTATATCTACAACATAATTCAATGTCTTGCCTTACCGTAAGTATGCCCACTGTTTTCCTTATATTGATTCGGGCAGGCTTTATATCAAGTTGCACTGTTTACTTCCGGATCCGGTGACCTCAAAGCTCGGCTACAGGAAGTGACATCAAAGTACGGCAATATGATATAATCCTTTGGTTACTGAAAACAAATCCAATGTTTATCAAGAACATGCTAGTCAGTGGTCACAGAAACTAAGAACCATCTTGAGTCTCAGGTTGAGCATTGAACGAGGACATGCGAAACTAAAGAAATGAGTTTCATAGCCATGCGTACATTTACATTGTCAGTCCGCTCACACAAACCTGAAATATTCACGAAATGTAAATCATTGTTTTATATTTCTGACAGTTTGTCAATATTCCTATCACTTTCTAGGAGAAAACAATAATATAACAGAATAAATGCCGTAACTTAATCAACGTCGAATAACGCGAGAAAAGCAATAAATACGATCGCCCGTCAAACCTCTCCACTTGTCTGTAATATTCAGCACTCTTCTGCTGTAAAAGGTAAAAAAGTTTATTGATTGTCAAAACTATGTTTTTAAACCACCATTAGCTAGAAAACGTAAAAGGGTTGTTATTACAGCGGTGAGATAATAGATCCCACGTCATAAAATCATACTTGTGTTAGTTAAATTTTAAAAGCCGTTGGCTACCTGATACCTACAGCACGAAAGCACGTGCTAACCACGTGCCATCTATCTAATTATCGTAAATAGTGCCGATGCTTGTATTATTACAAATCTTAATGTAAAACCTAGCATCTCACTTTATCTTGAAAAATCGATAGATATATATCTCTCTTTGTTCGCCTCATAATTATTAGACTTCAAAACTCCAGATAAAAAAATCCAGCAAGTCGTGCTGAATTACGCAAAACGCTACCGCAGGTGCGGTTTGAGTTTGAAATATGACATAACTGTCGGAAAATAAAGGATTGGCGAAAGATACAAATGTGGAATTGCCTATAGTAGAGTAGGATGATTGGTCCTTGGAGGGTAGGTTTACGGTTAGATATATGAGGGTAGGTTGATGGTTGTATATAGGAGGGTAGGTTGATGTTGTATATAGGAGGGTAGGTTGGTGGTTGTATATAGGAGGGTAGGTTGGTGGTTGTATATAGAGGTAGGTTGATGGTTGTATATAGGAGGATAGGTTTACGGTTGTATATAGGAGGGTAGGTTGATGGTTGTATATAGGAGGGTAGGTTGGTGGTTGTATATAGGAGGGTAGGTTTACGGTTAGATATATGAGTGTAGGTTGATGGTTGTATATAGGAGGGTAGGTTGATGGTTGTATATAGGAGGGTAGGTTGGTGGTTGTATATTGGAGGGTAGGTTGGTGGTTGTATATAGGAGGGTAGGTTCATGGTTATATATAGGAGGGTAGGTTGGTGGTTGTATATAGGAGGGTAGGTTGATGGTTGTATATAGGAGGGTAGGTTGATGGTTGTATATAGGAGAATAGGTTTACGGTTGTATATAGGAGGGTAGGTTGATGGTTGTATATAGGAGGGTAGGTTGGTGGTTGTATATAGGAGGGTAGGTTTACGGTTAGATATATGAGTGTAGGTTGATGGTTGTATATAGGAGGGTAGGTTGATGGTTGTATATAGGAGGGTAGGTTGATGGTTGTATATAGGAGGGTAGGTTGGTGGTTGTATATAGGAGGGTAGGTTGGTGGTTGTATATAGGAGGGTAGGTTGATGGTGTATATAGGAGGGTAGGTTGATGGTTGTATATAGGAGGGTAGGTTGATGGTTGTATATAGGAGGGTAGGTTGATGGATGTATATAGGAGGGTAGGTTGATGGTTGTATATTGGAGGGTAGGTTGATGGTTGTATATAGGAGGGTAGGTTGATGGATGTATATAGGAGGGTAGGTTGATGGATGTATATAGGAGGGTAGGTTGATGGATGTATATAGGAGGGTAGGTTGATGGATGTATATAGGAGGGTAGGTTGATGGATGTATATAGGAGGGTAGGTTGATGGTTGTATATAGGAGAGTAGGTGATGGTTGTTATATAGGAGGGTAGGTGATGGTGTAATTAGGAGGGTAGGTTGATGGATGTATATAGGAGGGTAGGTTGATGGTTGTATATAGGAGGGTAGGTTGGTGGTTGTATATTGGAGGGTAGGTTGATGGTATATATAGGAGGGTAGGTTGGTAGTTGTATATAGGAGGGTAGGTTGATGGTTGTATATTGGAGGGTAGGTTGGTGGTTGTATATTGGAGGGTAGGTTGATGGTATATATAGGAGGGTAGGATGGTGGTTGTATATTGGAGGGTAGGTTGATGGTTGTATATAGGAGGGTAGGTTGGTGGATGTATATAGGAGGGTAGGTTGATGGTTGTATATAGGAGGGTAGGTTGGTGGTTGTATATAGGAGGGTAGGTTGGTGGTTGTATATTGGAGGGTAGGTTGGTGGTTGTATATAGGAGGGTAGGTTGGTGGTTTTAAATAGGAGGGTAGGTTGGTGGTTGTATATAGGAGGGTAGGTTGATGGTTGTATATAGGAGGGTATGTTGATGGTTGTATATAGGAGGGTATGTTGATGGTTGTATATAGGAGGGTAGGTTGATGGTTGTATATGGGAGTGTAGGTTGATGGTTGTATATAGGAGGGTAGGTTGATGGTTGTATATAGGAGGGTAGGTTGATGGTTGTATATAGGAGGGTATGTTGATGGTTGTATATAGGAGGGTAGGTTGATGGTTGTATATGGGAGTGTAGGTTGATGGTTGTATATAGGAGGGTAGGTTGATGGTTGTATATAGGAGGGTAGGTTGGTGGTTGTATATGGGATGGTAGGTTGATGGTTGTATATAGGAGGGTAGGTTGATGGTTATATATAGGAGGGTAGGTTGGTGGTTGTATATAGGAGGGTAGGTTGATGGTATATATAGGAGGGTAGGTTGATGGTTGTATATGGGATGGTAGGTTGATGGTTGTATATAGGAGGGTAGGTTGATGGTTATATATAGGAGGGTAGGTTGGTGGTTGTATATAGGAGGGTAGGTTGATGGTTGTATATAGGAGGGTAGGTTGATGGTTGTATATGGGATGGTAGGTTGATGGTTGTATATAGGAGGGTAGGTTGATGGTTATATATAGGAGGGTAGGTTGGTGGTTGTATATAGGAGGGTAGGTTGGTGGTTGTATATTGGAGGGTAGGTTGGTGGTTGTATATTGGAGGGTAGGTTGGTGGTTGTATATAGGAGGGTAGGTTGATGGTTGTATATAGGAGAGTAGGTTGATGGATGTATATAGGAGGGTAGGTTAATGGTTATATATAGGAGGGTAGGTTGATGGTTGTATATAGGATGGTAGGTTGATGGTTGTATATAGGAGGGTAGGTTGATGGTTATATATAGGAGGGTAGGTTGATGGTTGTATATAGGATGGTAGGTTGATGGTTGTATATAGGAGGGTAGGTTGATGGTTATATATAGGAGGGTAGGTTGATGGTTATATATAGGAGGGTAGGTTGATGGTTGTATATAGGAGGGTAGGTTGATGGTTGTATATAGGAGGGTAGGTTGATGGTTGTATATAGGAGGGTAGGTTGATGGTTGTATATAGGAGGGTAGGTTGATGGTTGTATATAGGAGGGTAGGTTGATGGTTGTATATGGGATGGTAGGTTGATGGTTATATATAGGAGGGTAGGTTGATGGTTGTATATAGGAGGGTAGGTTGATGGTTGTATATAGGAGGGTAGGTTGATGGTTGTATATAGGAGGGTAGGTTGGGAAAAAAATATAGGCGCTTTGGCTGAGGCTTAGATATAGGAGAGAAGGTCGTGGGATACCGCTGTTGGTTAGGTTCGGGAAATATAGCGGACCATGATTATGGATCTGATAAATGTTTAAGCTCAATATTACGATATTCCGGAGTTGAGTTAGAACTGGTGATAAAATCACTGCATCCACAAACTTCCCTATAAATAACCTCCTCTCCCATTCGGCTCGATTGTGAATCTGGATCCGCCTAATGAATAGGGCAATGATTTACACTACAGTTAACAGTCCAATTTATTTTGTATTTAGTCATCAATTGTGATTTTTGTAACATGCGGAATGTCGGTAGAGACTCGCAGTTGATAGCCACATCAGCCCTCCCCGAACTCAATACGGGAACTAATTTAATGCTTGTAATGGCAGACAGACAAAATGTAATTTGACAATCTGATAACGAGGCAGACAGTCTGTTCGGAGCATGTAAATAAAGGTCGTCAGTTTGTATCGACCGGAATTAGTGCCGAAAAAATCCTCCTCATTTCACCCAGTCATTTATTCAACATCTTCCGTTTAATGTACACAATCTGATCATTATATTGACCAAACTCCCGAAAAAGTAATTTCCTCTGTAGACACCATGTTTGAACCAAAGGCTATCAGAAGCCAGACTGTTTGTTATAAGCTATGTATACGAAGTTTACAGAGGTCCATGGAAGTCCAAACATCTGACATTGAATAATACCCCTGGTTCGTGCCGAGCGAAAGCACCCGAATTAATGTCAACCTCGTTACCATGAGGTCGACAGCCCAGAACATCAGTGATCGAGGATGGTCCGTCACGAGCGCCATCTGTTGGAGACAAACACGAATTAAGGTCCGCAGGGCCGTAGACTATTTAATCAATCACGTTCGGTTCTCAGCTGTTATATAAAGTCTCAACGTTGCTTTCACGAAGGTCAAACCTGACAATTTAATTTCCGATACACAACTCTCGGTGAAATTTAGAAGCCATCCATGGGCAATGAAAAAGGAACGGACTTCCCGAACCGGATGTTGTGCCAGTACATGGGCGTCTGGGAACATTTTATCAACCGAACGACGTTCAATATCTTTGTCTACTCTGATAAGCAGTTTGAAGTATTGGTAAGGTTGGACTTGTATTGAATATTGACTTCCGCCCGAGGTAATGACTATTTTCTCTGTATAACTTGACGCCAGTTAGATTGTACTGTGTTGAGGAAAATATCTAAAGTAATGGAGCCTGTCTAAGGCATTTCTCTCTGCAGAGATCGCCTCAGTTAAAAATTTAGATTTTGAGAAAAACGACAGAATTAGGCTAAATCATTAGACTTATCGAAGATAGAATGCTTGAAATACGTTTAACTTAGGACTTATATTTTGCTAAGATATCGGAAATAGCTGATTTTATAAATGTAAACATCTGCTTAATCATCAAAATGTAGCGCCATGACAGACTTCATACGTGCTTCTGTGATGTCATAGCACCCATGGGAACATCTTTAAAGGGAAAAAGAAGTTACAAAATAAATATTGAAAGATACAAAGTTGATGAAGTTTTCATTAAGTTACAAGGTAGAAGGCAAAGCATGAATCTATCGATTCCAGATCGACCATCACATTAGTCGCCTCTCGCGACAGCTCAACCTTTTTTGCCGATATCTGTACGGGATTTATACCCCCATGATGACATTTCTGTGTCAATATATATTAACATTATGATGGCTAAGATCTGTAGTCTGGCTCCAAGCTCTTGACTGAGGAGATAACTGACTAACTCCATATATCAAAGACCATCTTGCTATGTCGACATACGATAATTCGGTAATAACTCGCTATTACGATTATCTATCTCGTTGTGTCAACTTTAAACAAACGTTCGGCTCTTTGAGATGTTTTTGTTGCCGGAAATCGCCGAGTAGTTTCCGACTGATAACGGTGATGGTCATTCCATCATGACGTCACTTAATCAGAACGTATGCGGACAACGGAACTGAAACTATCGCTGACGGACACGTTGATTCCGTGTACACGCAATATATCACTGCGTAAGTTGCTTACAGACAGTCTTAGCTTTCACCGAAGCTTTTTATATTAGGAAGACATATCGATACCAATATGTGTTAGAGTCTATCATTTTATCCTGTCGGAGACAACAAGCATTGACTGCCAGTATAGATGAGGGGGAATTTCATGGAACCAAATACTTTAAGTGATGGAAGCTTTCCGACCGAGACAAACATCCAATTTGCTACTCATCTACATAAAAGGAAATCCAGTAGGTTTTATCAAGTCAGAACTAATTTGCACGTAAATGTGGTTTCAATGAGAACGATCTTGTGACAAGGCTTTTACATAAAGGGAATGGCTTTATACAGTTTTGCATATTCTGTTTTTTTCCTTCGATCTATCTGAGATATTTTCCATATGTAACATTTCGTTTGACATTTATTGCAGAACATGTTTTAGCTTGGAAATAACGGAATTCTAGATACGGATTTTTTATGTGCATTAAATATTATGAGATGAAATGATTCTTGAATTTTGTCTTTCTGTTTAACGCTTGTAAACAAGATCCTTACATCAAGGTTTTACTGTATATAAACGCTTGACGTTATATCGAGATTTCATGTTTATAGATGTGAGGCGTTATATCGAGAATCTATTGTATATATAAACGTGTGGCGTTATATCTAGATTTCATGTAGGCCTTATATCGAGATTTCATGTATATAAACGTTTGACGTTATATATCGAGAATTAATTGTATATAAACATGAGACTTTTATTTCGAGACTTTATTGTACATAAACGTGTGGTGTTATATCGATATTGTTACTGTATATCAAAACAAAGGACATCAAGATTTCACGGTTTCTAAACGAGGGACATTATATTTAATTTTATTGCATTTGCATATAATTGTATACACGGGGGACATTATATCGAGATTATACTGTATGTAATCGAGGAACATTATTGAGGTTTTACTCTATGTAAAGAAAGGCGTTATATCGAGGTTAACATTATAAAGCGTTCCATTATGTTATTGGCTTATAAATGTTGGCTCAATATGGAATTTCACGTCACGTGCTTGACTTTTCACAGGGGGCCGCGGTGGCCGAGTGATTAAGGTGTCCCGACACTTTAACACTAGCCCTCCATCTCTGGGTTACGGGTTCGAAACCTACGTGGGGAAGTTGCCAGGTACTGACTGTAGGCCGGTTGTTTTTCTCCGGGTACTCCGGCTTTCCTCCACCTCCAAAACCTGGCACATCCTTAAATGACCCTGGCTGTTAATAGGACGTTAAACGAAAACAAACCAAAAAACGTAATCACATGCTGAGTGAATATCATGACGCATGCGCATATATATACATACACGTGGGTGTGTCCTAGGCCTCGATATGTTCTGAAATGATGACGTTCAATTCTTAACGGACCTCTGACTTTTACGTTTACATGTTTACCGTCGTGTTTCCTTGAAATACTCACTTCTCCCGATAGACAATAGGGACTGATTGACAGGTCATCAATTTCTCTGTTGAGGTGATGAAGGGAAGTGTATATAATCTTGAACTACCACACAATTTCGCCAAATTTCTATTATTGGAATTCCAATACAATTACTCCTGCGGGACAGAGTTTTCTGGAACATCTAATGACTAATATCTCTGGGACCGTTCGTCGAGATAAGTTAAAAGCAGGAATGACAAGACATTTGATAAAATCCGTTCCCATGGGAACAAGCCGAATTACCGTCAAGGATCGCGCGCGGAGATCTGTACTTAAGCGTCTTCTGGATAGTGTCAACAACTCAGTTCAGCGTAAGTGTTTGCTACCATGCCAATGTATGCATTCCGAATTCCAAATTACTGAAGTTGGAAATGACAAGACATTTGATAACCGTAGTTCCCTACGCGACGCCAGAATCGCGCAGTGAGATCCATACTTAAGCGTCTCTGGGATAGTGTCAACAAGTCATGGTCGGGGAACCGAAGTGTTGTCGTGTATTTTAGTATTTCATTCATTGCAGATTCAGAAATTGGAATCAAAATACACTTAATTTCCTTCTGCTTCGCCAGAAGCAAATCCATTTGTCAGTCAATTAGTAAGCATCAATTTGATGCTGAACCTTCTAAAATATGTTTTGATAAATTCGATTGCTCTGAATTTAAACGATGTCGTTGCTATAGAAACGGGATATAATTGGTGAGTGCTGACAAGGGTTTATGGATCGGTTGCGAACACCGAATACCAAAAGATATCTAGTTTAACATTGTTTTCTCCTTAATGGACGTTACATTAACGGTAATCAGCATTTAGAGAGAGAGAGAGAGAGAGAGAGAGAGAGAGAGAGATAGAGAGAGAGAGAGAGAGAGAGAGAGAGAGAGAGAGAGAGAGAGAGAGAGAGAGAGAGAGAGAGAGAGAGAGAGAGAGAGAGAGAGAGAGACGGACAGAGAGAAAAGCTTCAGGCTTGTTACCCCGTCCTGTTGAAAACAAATTACCATACGTCATATAATTAAGATTATTTAATAAATTTTAGCAAAATAAACTAATAAACGTCAATCTCGACTACAGCATTACCTGTCGTATCTGATTTCCGTAATACATTGTACCATTCCAGTGATTTTGATTGTCATTATTAAAAAACAAAAACAAAAAACTTAACAAAAAAAAAAGTAATAAAAAACAAGTCATGAAAAACAAACAAACAAACAAGAAAAGGAAGGGAAAAAGCCGATCAAAGTGTAGAAAAATTTTGAACTAAAATCGAACCTAACATCTGCAGTTCGCATTTTGTTAAACATTCTGTTGGCGAGCCTAATAACTACATGTACTTCAGAATCCGGAACAGAACACGAAGTACAGAAAGAGTTAAGCGATCCTATGTAAGATATACATTAAAGTTGTTATCAAATGAATTGGTATTGGTATTGGTGTTAAAATCATCGAAGAATTACGGTCCGTTTGGCCCAGTTTGGAACGGGTTTGCGTAAATATACATCTCCAGATTGAGTTGCTTAACTTAATTGTTGTCTGTAATTATCATAATTGTTGGGGATGGAACCGTTGTTAGAGGTACCTGGTCCAGTTTCATCAACATTTCTTAACTAAAGACACTCCGTAACTTTAATTCCTTATTAGGAAAGCATTACAATTGAAGAAAAGTTCCTTAACTCGGATTTTTTTTCTTAAAACCAGTCATGCATTCGAATTGAAATTTTTAATTTAAGGATGGAATCGGATGCATGTGGAATATAAAGCTGTTATGTCAATGTTATCATGATTTAATTTTGCGCCTCTTTAAAGTGGCACCGTCTTTCATGGGAGAATAACCACGAACATTTAAGCATTGATGTCATTTGTTTTTAGTTTCATCGGGGTATGAAACCAATTTTGTTTGCAAACTGTATGAATCCGCGCCATTCATGGTCGGGGACATATACTTACAATAGGCCGTCATTTCCGATCCGCACTTTAACGAATACAGATATAGTTTAGTTTGTGGTTGAAAAATGATAACATGCACATTAAAGTGTTATTTAGCTTATAGCCTATCAAATATTCAAAAATGTCTCAAAAACAGCAGGGTTAGAATCGGAGAGTCTTGTCTCACTCCGTTTTGAATTAAAAATCACAGAATAAGATACGATATGTGTAGAATCTCTTGATTGACGGGAGAATTGTTCATGTCGATATGTTGGGTGCAGCTTTAGAGACTTCGCCTCAAATCGCTGTGTGTTTTGTCGGTATAACTCCTGTTGAAATATATACCTAGGGATAATCTTATTCGACTTCACGACGGTGTGAGGCGTCTAATGTAGAACTGCCTGCAGTGTCGCTGGAGAGATTTTCTCTCAGTTGGCATCGCATGAAAAACTCTATTTATTTGTTGACCCTATTGTTACACTAAGGGACTGTGTTTTTTCATTCTTTCTTTTTGTCTCCCTAGACATCTGATTAATTTTCCTTTCTTCCCTCACTGCCCTCTCTTTCTGTGCTTTCTTGCTCTCTCTGCCTCCTTGACACCCGTCCTCATATGATATTAGCTGTTACGATGACGTTAAACCCCTAAACACATACGAACACCCGATTTTACACGACCTTGGTGCTATTCGCTATGACGTTTATCCGATATAAAACAGATCCTGGATGTTGAGGCCATCATTTTCCTCCAAAAAATAAATTGTTCCATTCGGTGTATGGATTTGTTTTTTATCTCCAAGTCAGGAAATATTCCGCATTGACATTAATATCACATTTTCTAGCAGCTTGTCTGATAACAAAATATCCCTCGTTACAGTTCGTTTATAGCCTGACATATTTTAAGAAACACGTCATAGGCGCTATAATTGAGAGAGCGCGAGATTGATAATTAATCCCGGTATAAATATTTATCAGTAATGGTTTAATGATTTGAAATCAGATATCATACTCAGTTTCTAGTTTTAACATAATAATAATCAAAACTAATAGGGATTGACGAATGCGTTATCTGGCCGTAAAGCCAGTTTCTCTCCTGCAAAACAAGTCCCCAAGTAAAACTAGTCCATAGCAACGCTCCACAACAAGATTATCGAAAATCTATGGCATGCATTAGGCAGTCGAATTTTATCAAAATCGTAGTTTACTTTCGGATTTTCCACTTTTGACATTTCGCCGGCAAGATTTCGGCAATTGTTTTATAAAAATCTCATTTCCGATAAAGACTATTTTGACAGGTAGTCGATATAGGCTTCCCGGTTCCCTGGTGATAAGTGATATTGACAGCAGTCCGCCGAGATGAAATCAACAACGTTCCCCTCGGTCTAAACATGGTTACACGACCTAAGAATTGTCGGTGGGTTGTTAAATATTGGTATTGACCGGAAAAAAAATCCTGTCACAATTACTGTTATCAAAATTATGCATATCTCACAATATTATGGTTAGTCTGAAAATAAGATCATATTCTCCTGAACAAGAGGCCAACTGGGCCTGAATAAATCTCTCGATAATTTAGAATCGATTATAAACAATATAGGATTTGTTTGTTCATATACACGTTCGCCACATCCATGTTTATATAAGCTTTTAGTTTATATAAAGGGATCGGGCACAAGTTTTCCAACTTATATAAAGCCCTTTCCCCAAAAACAGTATACAACACAAATATTTACACAAGATGACATTAGAAATTACATAAAGTGATTTTATTTTTGAAAATGTGAGTTTAAGAAGAGAAGAGATAGGGTGATAATTAGAGGGAAATGGAGGAAAAGAATTTAGAAGTCTCCTTCATTTACAATTTATTTTTCAATTTTTGAAGAATAATTAGAACATTTTTGACAAGAACTGTTTTTAAGTATTCAGTGATTTTATACAGAGTGAGTGATCTCTCTCGGCTCAGCTGACATATGAGCTGACATAATTGTTTCCAATTACAGTAGTAGCTCGTTATCTCGAGGTCAATCGGGTCATGAAAAAGCTTTGCCATATAAAGAGTATTTGAATAACCGAGTATACATGTAATGTATGATACATGTACATGGAATTTTTACCCTCGGAACTGAATTTTTTGTTCGAGTTAAATAAAGTCTTCGATTTATCAGAGTTCTTGATAACAAAGTCTGACTGTATTGAATTCTCAGAATGTTCAGAAATAATACGATATAACATTTGAAGCACAAATATATCAAATAGACGGATACACTTATATTTTTCTTGAGGTTTATTTGTTATCTTTCCTATTAAACTTGTGTTTGTTCGGAGATCTCCGAAGAAATTTAATTTTTACCGATCTCCTTGAAACTTGGTAGGCATACTCATGTTAAACAATTGTTTTTCTAAGCGAAAATTCGATTCTTTTTTTTCAAGAGTTATTGCCCTTTGTTTACATCAGCATTTTCGGAATATGTCATCCAACAAATTTTAACGGATCTCTTTAAATTACCCGAGCTTGATCAGCCTGATATATCATTGTGTTTTTAGGAGCAGCATTTAAATATTTGTATTTGACAAAAAGATATTTCAGTATTTTAAACCTGTCGGGAGATCATCAGAATGTGTGATCATTGTTAGAATTTGTTACCACAACAGTTATGGCAATTGCGAAATCGTAATATGGGCAATGAGACATATGAGAACAGTTTTCTGATAAAGGTCAAATCCGATGACCTACATATAGGGTAAGTAAACAAATCGACCTTGAAACATTTGATAGGAAGAATAAATGTCAGAAATAAACAGATATTGAAGACGAAACAAAGCGACTCAAACAAACAAAATATAAAATATTCTGACTTAAAGTTCGACAACGTTGTGGGTGTCTGTGACGTCATAAGTGGCGTCCAATCAATCTAATTAGAATCTAGATTGTCATTGTCACTAAGTTACATGAACATTCTAACAACATCCCATAAGGGACACGTCGGGGTGATCTTTTGGATTAGCCAATCAAATGTCTACTTCCAGAATCTTGAAAGTGAATCTTTTGTGCGAATTAGCATGACTAGAGTGCATAGCTTGCATAATCTGTCAATTTTTTTCAAGTCAATTCGTCCCACAAGCATATAGGTGTTATATATTATATGCTAAAATGGTTTGCTTCAGATGCATGCTGTGACGAAATGGTTTGCTTCGATGACATCGACAATTTGACAATTCGCCCTGAAAGTGAAATACACATATCTCAAAGGTCATCAGAACGTGACCCCTTATGAGATGTTGTTAAATGTTCATGTAACTTTAATTAGGTTGGGAGTCCAATATGCCAGTACAGGAAGTACAGTCTGGATAATATGACGCTTCACAGTATCACGTGACCATGCCATGTATGACAGTAAATATGTTATTAGGCCTATATGATGACGTTCAAAACGATTTGACGTAATCATCTGCTGGCACTACCTAAATTAACTCCGGTTGGGCATCTAGTAATGCTGGAGTACCCCAAGGCTCTATACTTGGTCCTTTGCCTATTTTCAGTGCATATCAAAGACATTGCTTTCTGATATAAATTCTATTATAAATTGTTTGCTGATAATGTATAACGACACATAGAATATTAGAACCGGACTAAGAAGGGGTCAATGCATGGTCACGTCAGTAGCTTGTAGTATTTAATCCAACTAAATCTACATCCATCACCCTAAGCTGAAAAAGAAACCCACCAACTCACCCTTATCTTAAGGTGAGTTAAGCACCAATAAATAATTATCTTTCTATCAGCATCTTGGAATCTTCTTCTCTTCCAACGGTATAGCTGGTCTGACCACGTTAACTACATTATCTCTTAAACATCACCTTAACTAAATCTCACGCGCACATTAAAATTCCAACTAGATAGAAACACGTTACAGACAATATATTTTCCATGTATTTATGTATAAGACCTTTACTTGAGTATGGAGATGTTGTATGGGAGAAATATACCGGAAGAGTTAGTGAACAAACTCGACAATCTTAATATTGAAGCAACATGAATTACAACGGGTGTAACTAAAATAGTAAGTATTGAGAAAATGTTCGAAGAATCAGGCTTAGTCAGCTTATTTGATCGTAGACTGAGACATAAAATTATTCAGTTTTATAAAATGTTTTACCAATATACACAGGAATACCTATATGACCTTATCCCAGGTACTGTATCTGAAGGTCACCGCTACGATACCAGGAACTCGGACCAAACTTTCATTACATCTAAATCCCATTTTTATAAGCAATCATTCCTTCCCTCAATTTTAGGTCAGTGGAATATTCTCACAAATCTCTCTACTGTCACCATAAAATCCTTTCTCGACATGAAACACATTCATAAAACACCTATCCATTATAGTATCGGTACCCGTAAGGGACAAATATATCACGTACGATTACAAATCGAGTGTAGTTCCCTAAATGACCATTTATTCGCAAAAAATATTTCTTCTCCGTTATGTATATGCGACTACGTTGAGAACGACAAACATTTTTTGTTAGAATATAGACGATAGATCAGATAAGAAGACGCTATCTACAAAGTTTTGCTTTTAAACTAGTCTGGAGCTGCTACTATTTGGAGATAAATATCTTCCTTTAGTTGACAAAAAATAATACTCTTAGCCGTTCAGAATTATATACTCAAAACTTGTAGATTTTCTAATGTAGACTAATATGGCTTAAAATATATACTATATTTGTCTTCCATCCTTCAACTGTAATATGTTTGAATTAATTTTGTTTCCAATAAGTGTATGTTACCGAGTGCTGCTTTATCAATTAATGGTGTTGCCATATACCGGTAAGTTGCTGTTTAGTAATGGTGATAGGTTGACACAAGTGTCTGTGACACCTGTTTAGTAATGGTGATAGGTTGACATATTAAGTGTCTGTGACACCTGTTTAGTAATGGTGATAGGTTGACACAAGTGTCTGTGACACCTGTTTAGTAATGGTGACAGGTTGACATAAGTGTCTGTGACACCTGTTTAGTAATGGTGATAGGTTGACATATTAAGTGTCTGTGACACCTGTTTAGTAATGGTGATAGGTTGACATATTAAGTGTCTGTGACACCTGTTCCTATTTCTATTATCCATCTTGTTTATTGTATATATATCAAAAATGCTGGAAATGAAAAATAAATGAATATACACCCTAAATTGTATTAAGGAGATTTGTATATGGTACCTGGATGTTACCAGTTATTGGCAATCCTTTGGTAATGTCATCAAAGTTATTATACCCTTCCCTTCATCTATGAAATGCAGTGTATCCAAGATTGCATAAGCGAGGGAGGTGGTAAGGAGTGATACAAGGGAGCTAACTCCAACAACTCAATGTTTCTCATGCTACTTGATCTGATTGTCTCACTGTCCGCCTCAACCAATCAGTATCTACTCATCTTCCCTCATTCTCTCACACTTCCTCTCCTCTCATATTCACTCAATCCTTCTCATTCTCACTCTACTACACTAATTTCCTCTCCTCTCACTCTCCATCCTCTTACATTCAACTCTCCTCTCACACCCATCTCAGCCATCTTTTCTCCTCTCCTCTCACATTCACTCGCTCTCCTATCATGCTCACTCACTCTCCTCTAACACTCACTCTCATCTCACACTCACTCCATCTCCTTTCCCCTCATACTCGCCTTTAAGGGGGATATCCAAAAACACCACTTCCCTTGGCAATGTGTATCCAATCAGAAGTGACTTTGTAGACACTTCCGATAACAGAACCACCAACCATAAGTATCCAATCAGAGAAGAGGACACAAAAGTAGATGACAGTGCAGTATGACTAAACTATAACAATCTAAATCTAGACCAGGACAGACTTACGGGAGGGTCGATCAGGGTTTAGTGGAGCTTTGCTTACATGTCGGTACATATTGCATCTGTGTTTAAAACATAAAATATTTCATTATACCCCCCACAAAATAATCCTACAGATATGTCAAATACAATCGATCTTTCTAGATAAAGACAATTTTAGCATCAATTTATATGTTAATACTGCTGTTAATTTTTTTGAAGATTTTAACGGAGCATGTTTGCATAAAAAAACAATTTCAAATCAATTCTTTTTTTTTATGTTAAAGGTGCTACACCTTCGACAGACCGTATTTGTTTCACTTAAAAACACGAATAGACTCATAAATGTATGTTTTTTTCTTCACCAATAAAAGTTACACACTTAACAATATTACCATCCTCGGAAAGTTTCATCTTCTTATTTATCTTTAAAATTTGAAAAAAAATCAAAATAATCATTTGCGTCCGAAGAAATTCCATTTCGCCCCGCCTCCATAGTGTATGAAATACTGATTGCGCATGCGCCGAAAACAGAAACACAAACGAGTAGGAACCACATGGCGAATCGAGGAAGGTCACATGTGCTAGCCTAACATCTCCAGAGGGAAGGAAGCATACATTAGATTATGAAAGAGAACGAAGAAAGGGAAGATTTTAATCGGAGAACAGACAGGTGGAATTATAAACGACAACGGAATCGGAACTCATGCGGAATTGACACAGTTGGGTTTTTATTGGAGAGGCAAGTGTGTAACGTACACACGTACATAGTGTAATGTTCGGTCTGTTGTCATCTTTACTGAAAACTGTAAGCATATGATGCGATTGGATCAATGGTTAAGATTTCTTTTGTGATATGTAGTGATTGCAGATTCACTTTTTATAGTTCACCAACTTAAACCTGTTGATAAATCACACTTGTATCAATCCAGCAAATGGGTCCGAAGGGGATAACGCTAAGAAAGCGTTTCGGTTCGAGGGTGACAACATGCACA
The DNA here is from genome assembly GCF_902652985.1 of Pecten maximus. Classification (NCBI taxonomy): domain Eukaryota; kingdom Metazoa; phylum Mollusca; class Bivalvia; order Pectinida; family Pectinidae; genus Pecten; species Pecten maximus. Next base: position 8,598,524 of record NC_047022.1, on the reverse strand, counting down.
GGATCGTGATTTTTCGCAACGGATAATATTTAAATGTTTGTTTAGTTTTTATTTTCTGCTTGCATTAAAAACTCGCAATTAAAATTTTTAGTTATGATAGGCAACAGGCAATATATTGTTGTCCCAGCTGAATAAAAGTAAGTCCACTATGTGTGTTTTCTTCTGTATGTAAATCTCTCCCAGAATGCACTGCGATCAAGGTCAAGTGTATGCAAAGTAGATTATAATGTTCAAAAGTTCGTAGCGTCTTGGCTTCATTACAACATTTTTTGACGGTATAACTTTTTTTAATTGTAGGTCTTAAATAGTCATATATCCATGGACTGAATTTCATTTATTGTCAAAATAATAACAATTTATTACACTCTGTCGGAGGTGTAGCATCTTTAAGTTAATATTGCTGCTTTGCTAAATTCTAGTTGATTTCTCTGTGAAGACAACTTAAGTAATTCTGACACCCTATTCAGGTAGATAAATTACAGTTTATCCCTCAAAATACTACTAATCCCTGAAATTAATTAATTAACGTCGTCCAGGTAGACAGCGGTCTGAATATTTAAGATAGGAACAATTGTTTGGCACCTTATCACAGGTAGGTGTTGACCAGTACCTTCCCTATGACACAGGAATCTGTATAGTGATGACAGTATCTTCATTTTATAATAAACCTAGCTCCCCTATATTACACAACTATCACAGGGGGCTGAAGCGTGATACCCGTCTTCCATACATTACTTACATAGCACAGGGGTGCTGAAGCGTGGTTCATGGCTCCCCTATATTACACAACTATCACAGGGGACTGAAGCATGACAATATTTCCTCTATATTACATAACAATCACAGGGGACTGAAGCGTGATACCCGTCTTCCATACATTACTTACATAGCACAGGGGGCTGAAGCGTGGTTCATGGCTCCCCTATATTACACAACTATCACAGGGGACTGAAGCATGACAATATTTCCTCTATATTACATAACAATCACAGGGGACTGAAGCATGATTCCTGGTTTCCTTCACAATACACTTTAGACATGGCTATCACAGGGGACCGTGCAATGAAAATGGCCTCTTTACAATAGCGCATGCATCGTACAGATTCAAACTCTTCTATAGCTGCCAAAAAGTCTGTATCCGCCTATGTAGGGTATAAACGCAATTAGCATATCCAGTGATATTTAACAAGCCTAAAAATGTCACAAATCCGGTGTAATTTATGATAATTATCTTTATCAGTTGTTTCTATGTACAATGGCTGACAACGTACCTTCTTTTTTATATTAATCTGTAACCTGTGTTACTCTTGACAAAACATGTTGGAAAAATGCATTATGTTCACATATGTGTGTATTAGATACAATAGGAACATTTATTTGACAAGATATGAAGCTTTGACCGGATATGAAACTTTGACCGGATATAAAGCTTTGACTAGATATGAAGCTTTGACTGGATATGAAGCTTTGACCGGATATAAAGCTTTGACAAGATATGAAGCTTTGACCGGATATAAAGCTTTGACAAGATATGAAGCTCTGACCGGATATAAAGCTTTGACTAGATATGAAGCTTTGACTAGATATGAAGCTTTGACCGGATATAAAGCTTTGACCGGATATAAAGCTTTGACTAGATATGAAGCTTTGACCGGATATAAAGCTTTGACAAGATATGAAGCTCTGACCGGATATGAAGCTTTGACTAGATATGAAGCTTTGACTAGATATGAAGCTTTGACCGGATATGAAACTTTGACCGGATATGAAGCTTTGACCGGATATGATGCTTTGCTAGCGTACACATTGATTATGTTTTGAGCTGGAAATGCAAATGACGGTTTGAATAATTTCACACAAATATACGTATTGTAAGTATAACGACAGGATTACTTTGGTTCTATAATACCTGCTCCTTCCGCACATTTTGCCTGTTTAGAAAATTACATGACCATGAAAGCAAGGCTCTCGTTAGTACATGTACATACTAAGAATTGATTAAATTGTTTCTGTGATATTTGACCTGTATAGCAAAATTAGGCTTACAAAGTTTTTTATCATTCCTCAGTTTAGCTACCCTTTAAACTTATTCCATGTGAACCTTATGACTGAACGTATGCCCGTATGTCTGGAGTTTCACATGATGTCTGTTTTCGTTATATTCTCTATAATACATATTGATTTTAACAAAAACGTTACAGTTTGTGTGATAATATTTAAAACTTACCTTAATTCTCATTGGCTAAAACATGGTCACGCGGAGATTACTCTTTTGAGATATTAACCCGACGTGTCAGATTTTTTTAAACACCAGGTTGATATTGCATTTTTGACATTATGAACATTATTGCTAATGTAATTTCTGTTATCAAGATAACTTTTATTAGTCATGCAATTCCACCCTTTTGAAAAACAAGTTTTATATCTAATATAAAAATTGAGAACTTTAGATTCGGTCAATATGGTGATGTACCGACCTTGTACAATCTAAAATACAAATGTTTGACCTCGGGTTTTGACTTTGGTTAATATTTAATTCTACCAGGTTGGTATAATACTATATTGACATCACCACAGGTATATAATTGATAGATAGATATGACGTCATGATTAGTGTTGACACAACTTGATGTCGTTATTTTGACACGCAACCTATCATAAAGCAAGACAGAGCAGTGTGATCGCTTGATATTGATTGATTGATTGATCAAGTGATTGATTGATCAAGTGATTGATTGATCAAGTGATTGATTGATCAAGAGATTGATCAATTGGCTGGGCTTAACGTCATTATTTCAGTTATAACCGAGCTCGGACACATGTAGAATGTATTCAATAAGAATTTAGTCATTCCATATGAAACAAACTTTTGCTGTTTAATATATTTCATTTTATCTACATTACATATACTTACATTCAAATTCTGGGACTATAACTGTAACAATCTTATTTTGATATATGCTTTTATCTTACAAGGAAAAATATCAATGATCAAGCTATTGGCGTGAAGAAGGACGGAAGGATGAATAAGTGATGTCAATGACGTCAGTATGGATGATATACACAGTAAAAGACAGCCGCAGTGAGTACAGTGCATGTATTGTTGGAGTTTTATTAAATATGTAAATTTCTTTTGTATATTGCCGGTAAACAAAAGACATCATTACATTATTTTGTGAAGAAACAAATCCCTGTGGTCGCAGGGATTTGGTATTAACATAATCTCTGCCTAGTCCCGTGGCTTTGCCGCCTTCAAGGTGTCCGGAAAGGCAAGTGTATCATGTCCTCGTTTTCAGCTTTTATTCTACTTAACGATCTCCAACAGATCGGAAAAAAACAATAAACTTTATATTCTGATAATCATAAATATGAAGTGATTTGTCAAACTGGCAATGTACTGAAGGAATTTACATCCAGACGTCATCGTTGTCTATCCATTTCTTACTTTTCTCTACTGATGAATAAAACGGATTCTTAAAAGCACAAATATGATATCAATTTATCACCGAGTCGCGGTTTATGTTGATTTCAGTGTCTTTATATTTATAACCTATATCATATTCATAAAATTTTTAATAGAGGTTTTACTTTGACTTATTCTCTTACTGAAATGTTGGTACCTTTGCGGAGGAAGTGGCTGTCACGGTGAGTACCCAGCATGCACCCCACTGTCCGATTTCCGGTTCCTATCATCTATGTTGTGTTTGTCAATACTAACAATGTTGAATGGTTTTATATTTTTTACTGGTGCTACTAACTGTTTATGTGTAATTTATCAACAGTATGTATTAGGCCAGTTAAAACGCTGAAAACGAATAATTTCTATTTAGGAATAAATCTCTTCCTAATGAAAGCATGAAGAACCAGGCAATTGACAGGAGCATAGTTCCGCTTTTATCGGACTTTTATAGGATATACAATAGTGTGATCAAATACTCTTAAAGAATGTGTTTTTAATGTCCATATATGTGATGAACCCTGGCTCAGTTGGAAAAATCGCGATAGTTGCGTTTTATATTCGGTAAAACATGTGCAACAAGCCTGTAAGAGTTATCCCCCTTCTATCGAGCGTTGTTATCGTCAAGCATACTGGGTCCCCTACCGGCCCGGCTAAGAATAGCAACAGTGACCTTGACATTGTCACAAAACCCCTGAAACTCGAACTTGAACGAAATATTATAATACTTTATCATTTTGTGATGTTTGATCAAAATGCCGGAACGATTAAACATTTAAAACAACGTAATCTGGAAAATCAGTTCTTTCAAATATGTCGTCATGATAATTTTTATAAGACACTTCTATCTTGGTCTTAATGTCTGATCACCTTAACATCATTTTTTAGAAGTTTTATTTTTCAGTTCATAATATGAATATGATATTGAATATTGTTGCTCTCTGGTATTTTACACAAATTTATTGTGATATGACATGAAAGTATATGTATATTGCAATCATATATATGTACTTATGTATTCGGAATAAAATTGAAATTGAAATTATGATTGTTCCGTAAATTGTATCAACGACATTATCAATTTCATCATAGATTCACTCACTTCACCACCTACACATTTTTTCCTGGATTCTGTATGAAAATCCTACATTTAATGAATTAGCCATCGTAGCAAAGGTCCTATTTAAAAATCGTGCGTTGTTGAGGCTTGTTGTGGAATCCTTTTAAATTCACAAAAGTTACATTACAAATTCACAAAAGTTGAATTTATGAAAAACCTGACAAAAATTATTTGTACGGTCTAAAATTATTTCTCGTCGTGGCTACCGGCAGCCTTACCAGACGTAGGAAGAGTTGTCGCCCTTTAAGCCTTCCAACTTGTTTGCTGGGTTTATCGCCCCTTGCACAGCCAGGACATTTTGAATCATTGTCTCCATGTTCCAACTATATCAAATGTAGACATGAACAATATTAACGAGCTCCCTCCACTTCATATCTTTTTTTGTTATTTTATTTTTCATCTTGAAACATACCTTCAATCCATTTTATAAAGTTTGTATAATCAAAAGTCCATATCAAATTTGCACAATTCAAATAAGTTACATTATTTCAAAAGAAAAATCTACTATATTATAACTATTCCAGCAAAACTTATTTGAATAGAACCAGTAACTACAATATGCACACTCAGAGTTAAGAAATAAGAACAGCAACCGATACACGTTATAAACTATGAGTTTTATCGATCATGACCAGTCCTTTATAACTTGACCACGAAGCTCTTAACTTCCTGATTTTGACTATTTTTTTGTCAGAACTTTAATAAAGAATAAAACCCTCTTGAAAAGATACATAAAGCACTGGTTTTTTTTGGTTTTTTGTTTTATCATTATTATTAATTTTATATAAAGAATAATGAGGATGTATCAAATATTGTCTGTCTACCAATTTTTGGATTAACCAATGACTTATATTCATTCGCTGAAGAGAACATGTAATGAAATCAATACCCGCTACCCCTCAAACCTCCAGTAATCAGAAATATACTGGAGACCCGACCCCCATCCCCCACACACTGGCACGCACAAAATGTAGAAAAATATTTCAGCTCACTGCTTTATTAGTCGAAATCGATTTCTTCCATGATTAAAATACAAACAGAATCCTTAAACCGTTCCCTAAATACCTTATAAACTAACCGTATAATGAATATATGATGCTAGCTATACTAAGATAATTGTTGCCATGCAAAACACTGTATAATATGAAACGTAGAACGTGTATGAAAGTTTGAAATTTTGTATGATATTTAATATGATGTTTCTACACCGATGACATGACCTTTGGAAAGGCATATGGGATGCTGTTCATTCTAGATTAGTTTGAAGCCTACAAGAATCAAACTTATGAGAAGGAATGGTGTTTGATGAGTAGATATTGTTCCGGAAACACCATGGTTTTGCTTCACTACTTTCGGAGTTGTAGTCAAAGGTGTTTGTGAAGTTGTTGTCCTGTTGTCATAGAAACTATTGTCCTGTATGAGCTGCCTGTAGAAGGTTGCAGATTTTTTAGCTGTGCGCGTCTTTTTTGCTTTCTGAAAATTCACGTGGTACAGTCCATATCTCTTAGAGAATCCTTCTTCCCAGTCAAAATTGTCCATCAATGACCAGACAAAGTAACCTTCAACTTTGACCTTGTCCAAGGTTATAGCTGTAAAAGTTCAACAAAGTAATAAGTAATTGGTGGCGGCCATGAGATCAATCTTTTGTCATATTTATGACATGTATGCAATATGTTTTTCTTTTAAACTACGCATTAAATATTCTACAGATGAGCAGACCAAAAACAGTACTTTCTAATTCGAGTGGGTTTTCTTTTTCTAATCCGGAACTTTTCGGGTTTTTTCCGTAACAATTTTCCATTGTTCGGGCAATTATAACTTGACATAAATTCCAGATTTTGACGAAAGCTTTGAATAACTTTCGGATATTGTACATTGGTGTAACAATAAAATATGAACTTGTTCTCGCAAAATAGTTGTTCTTTAAATTTGCATAAACAAATGTCGAACAAAGGTAGTTTCATTAAATAGTGTTTCAAGGATGGATTATCGGTACAAGATTTACAGACAATAAACAACGTATCACCATTTTGTTGCTGGGTATGATTATAGACAAATTATCTATAGAAAATTCAGAAAGCAAAACAGTGTGGTCTAGAATAAAGGATATCAAAATCGTAGATCCTTTGAATCTTTGGCAAGTATATTTCCCAAAATAAGAATAAATGAGACTAGATGCTTCCGAAGCCCAAAGACTGATTCAGAATCAGACGACAACTAGCAAACGATGTCACTAGGCGTATTGTTTAATGAATGTTAATTGTATTAGTTCAGGCTATGACCGCCCAGAACTAAATGACGCTGTTCAAGACTAATAAGACATTTTAAGATGGTTGTTACCTTTAATGAGTTGATTGGTGTGCTGTCTAAGAAAGTCCTCCCGCTCCGAATCCTCCATTGTACCTGTCGTGTCCGACACTCCATTTTCTGTGACGTAGATCGGCGTGGTGGAATATGATTGGTGGAGCCAGTTTAGTATTCGTCTAAGTCCCTCTGGCTTCCAGGTACTCTCGTTAGTGCTACTGTTGATACAAGCGAGACTATGGTAAGGTTTTGACTTAATAGTAATATTAGGATCATTTGTTTGTATCGTTACTTAAAATGTCTTTATGTATTGCTTTTATCTAGATTTCCTCATCCGCAAAAAACATCCCAACGTTTCAACAAAGTTCAAATACTCATTTTTTTTTTTAGAAAATTCTATTGGGATTCAGATAGATACAAATCATAGCTGTCAATGTTTCAGTTTTTCCTGTAAATTGCTAAACCAAATTCCAATCCTCTGTGTATAAAAAAAAATGTCAAATATCACATTTGCTCAGACAAACGATGATATGTTAATGTCAGAACGTGAAACACTAATTTTTTAATTGCTAAGAAATTCATAACATTTGACGCCAGCTGACATGCACATACCAGTGTATGCCGGAAACTCTAGGAGATTGGTACTTGCCCCTAACAGCGATTTTATACTAGTAAATGTCAGAGTTACCTACCTTGACCACATGGTGGCAGCACTGATATCGATATTCATATCCGAGAAATAAGAGAGGGATTTTGGTGACGTTTGTTCACTCTCTTTTACCACGATAGAGTTGTAATAATTCAGTCCAAGAAAATCGGCAGATCCTACAAAACGAAATATTTATCAAATTTTGAATCATTAAATCAGCATGTCATTTAAAATAATTTAGTAAACTTCCTTTTTTAGCTGTTTCACTTTTAACTATGATGTCCCGGTCCTTAAGACGTTATTTTTACTATCATTTCGATTTGAAATATTTGGTTAATATTAACTGAACTCAGCCTTGATATTTCCTTTGGAACTGAGCAGATATGTATTCCTAATTCTTTCCACAAAAGGAAACTGTATAGCTGTCAATCAATAGCTGTCCACTCCCACTTTCCCGCATATTTACTTAAAACATCTATATTCGTGGCATCATTTTACCTTTCAACATTATCTGATCCTGAATGGAAAATTCAGAAAGTCTGCTGTCAAGTTGGTTTTCCCTCAAACTGTTTTCAAGAACGGATGTTTGCATCATCGTTGGATAATTTCCATCTTTGAATATCGGGTTGGCGAACCAGCCTATCATGAACTGAAGCGCACGCTCGGAGGCTTCTATATCCTGTTGATTTGATTGGTTCATTGGCTGTGCCCATGGCGCAGTGAGAGATATCCCCAACTTCCCTGAAAGAGCACACAGAAGCGTCAAATACTTAAAGCTATCCGATATTTTAAAGGGACAATTTAGTCAACTAACATTTTTAAATTAAACTAGAATAGAAAATATTTATGTTCAGACTAACAAAGCCGTATATAAAAGTTATCTCACACATAGCCGTAGAAACGCTGCGCCCTCTTGCGGGAATTAAAAACGCATCAAAGTACAGCAGAAACGGCTTGCTCATTATCATATTAATCGTAAGGTTATACGATTAGGACCCCTCTTACAATTAATTAAAAAACGCATGCTATTACAATTGGTGAATTTTTCAGAATGAAGTCGATTGTTCAGGAATCCGTCTTCACATGAAGAAATCAAAGTACTGGAAGTACTGTAAACGAACATTATTGTTTAATGCAAAATCAGTAATCTTCTTAGTTTTAAGTTGATAAATTTACTGATATCGGTTAAGGAATTAATTGCAAATAATTTGAAATGTTTGCAGCTGTTCTGATTTGATTGTACACATGCATGTTTCTGTAAGATCCTAATTGAAATTGGAAGTTTGTTGATCTATCTTGGATCGATGAAAATAAAATATGTCTTCTTTCTTTCGGGAAGGCATCATCAGTTATAATACAGCCAGGACTCTGTGACCTTATTGATGCCAACTTCTCATATGAACTAAATTTAGTCTAGTTCCATCGTTAGTTTGGCATACATAGTTGTATTTCAACTTAATATGATGAAACACACATAAAGAATTACTGAAAACCAAAACCAGAGCTGCTAATCAAGGCCCGAATTAGGAATGTATCCTATTGAAACTGTACTCAAGCATTTATGGTACTTCAAAACAAAAAACTTGACTCCTTTTGTTCAGGAATCATTTGATGTTAATAAATCTGTATATGAGAAGATAAACTTCTGGTATAATTACAGGATGGTAAACAATGTGATAAAGAATAACAACCAGATAAAGACTATCTTCATCGAATAATTCAGCAAACAGGAAAAGAAAACTTCAAGATTCATTTTCAACTTCAAACCTGATCACAAAGATTACAGTCCATTCGATGGGACGACACATTCCCTATTTATTGTCCTTTTCCAATGTTGATCATCCAATCATACTGAACCACACAATTCAGCAATGTAATTGCACAAATCACACCTTTATGTGGAGAGAACAGTTTTGGGGGTTATAAGATTCCATAACTGTATGCAAATTGTGAAGCATTCCATATCTATAACTATATATATATATATATATACAGTACGTGTATATATTTACACATATCAAAATTGGAATGACACAGGAGATTTGCAAGTTTAAGTTCACCATCAGTCATGGGATGTTTATGTAAAATGTTATATTTACCGGGGTAATTAGTAATTTTGAGAATATATTTATGAAGCTCTATTCTGTACATTCTACCAGTGCTTAGAGAATGGACACAATTTTATGTTCTCCAATGTCAAAATTAATCATATGTAAAATATTAGGGGCTTATTCGCCATTCTAGGCCTGATTGCCGTCATAGTAAAATTACCAAAATGGACTTGAAATCAATATTTTTAAGAGAATGATCTATGACTTGAATATTTCATAAAAAATAATGTAATACATCGTTTATTCACTTCATTCAGATCTTCAGACACCACATAATTTGTGAAGTCATATATAGAAATATATGAACCATTTTGTTATTGATTTATTCACACAAGTAAGCACTAGATGTAAGCAGTAAGTATATGTACCGCTATCTACTGGCATGACTTTGAGTACAGTAAACTACACTCGCTTTGTGGATATTGACAGGATAACATATATTTACATACTAATTCAATTTTAGAATTGTAACTGAAATCTTGAAACAGCATGGCACAAATAGTCATCTGAACATGTGTTGTATATTGAAAAATTATTTAAGGTAAATTTTCAGTTTATCAATTCATTGATTACTCCGTGTTTGAAGTATGGTGTAGTGAGAATTTCAAGTCCTGATCATGACTTGATGAAAATTTTAAATTAACAAATTATTAAAATGAATTTGTTTGAAAAATAACACAAGTCCCACAGCAATATTATACAGAGAATCAATCACAATATATCAAAAGTTATAAAACTACAAATAATAATTAACGGCTGAATATCAAATTAAGTGAATATCACAAGTCTTTTTGCATTTGTTTTTAGATAATCCGGATTTCCGTTTTCCAGCTTTAACAAAAAAACGAGAAGTATTTTAATTGCCGTTATAGTTGAATTACCAAAATGGACCTGAAATCAGTACTTTAAAAAAAAAGAATGATCTATGACTTGAATATTTCATAAAAATAATTTAATACATCGTTTATCTTCATTCAGATCTTCAGACACCGCATAATTTGTGAAGTCATATATAGAAATATATGAACCATTTTTGTTATTGATTTATAGTTCACACAAGTAAGCACGAGATGTAAGCAGTACGTATACAAAAAAAAAAATGTATGTACCGCTATCTACGGCATGACCGAGTACAGTAGACTGCACTCGCTTTGTGGATATTGACAGTATAACATATATTTACATACTAATTCAATTTTAGAATTATAACTGAAATCTTGTAACAGCATGGCACAAATAGTCATCTGAACATGTGTTGTATATTGAAAAATTATTTAGGTAAATATCAACTCATTTGCTTGACTTCAATTTTCAATTTATCAATTCATTGATTACTGTGTTTGAAGTATGGTGTAGCGAGAATTTCAAGTCTTGAACATGACTTGATGAACGTTCTAAATTAAAAAATTATCAAAATGAATTTGTTTGAAAAATAACACAAGTTCCACAGCAATATTATACAGAGAATCGATCACACTATTTCAGAAGTTATAAAACTACAAATAACAATTAATGGCTGAATGTTAAATTAAGTGAATATCACAAGTCTTTTTGCATTTGTTTTTAGATAATCCGGATTTCCGTTTTCCGTCTTTGAAAAAAAAATACGTAGGCGTATTGCATAGTAAACGTAGCCATGTGTACATATGTAACAGCTGATTTCAATCAGATTGACTTAACATGAACTTAACACCGTCTCAGTAGTTCGTCACAATCGAAAATTTGATCGTGAATTCGGTATTTTGCAAATTCTTTCAAAATACTTCCAGGTAAAGGAAAAAAATGCATATGGTCTCTATACACACACCAAAGATTAATAGATCCTATATTGGGTCCATTCTCTCGTAAAAATATCGATTTGGGTCCACTATCGGCCATTTCGGTAATTCAACTCGAACGACAATCGGGCCGCGATTCGCAAATGAAAAATTAATTTAAAATTCGTAAACCACTAATATTTTACATATGATACAATTAGGCATTGAAAAACATATATGTGGGTCAATTCTCTGAAAATAATGCCAATTTATATTATAATTGAGCCCCATTTTTCTTCGTTTCGGTATTTCCAAGTCTGCTTCACCTGTGGTCCGTTTCAGTAAATATTCTCGACTTTGCCGAAATAAAAACAAGCTATATAATTGTTCATTTTAAACATGACAACTGCCGACCACACGTATCTAAAAGTGTTATTGTTGATATCATCTGAATATATTGCCGTAGTTATCTGTCACTTCGATTGTAAACCCCCTGCCAAATTCATGGAAGAATCGACCAATCAAATTGGTTTAACGTTTGATTTCGGGCGAGTACAAAACCCGGAATGCACTCAGGCGTGAAGAGATTTTTGTTGATTTATTGTGTTTATTAGGTCATAATTCCGTTATTACTGAATGGATTTTTGTTCGGACACCAGAAGTAAAAGGGTTAACTTATCCCCTTTAAAATGGTATAAGTTATATTTAACAGTATCAAAAATTAGAAGTGAAAGTGGTTGCCGGAATGAACCCATATGGAATAAAAATGTTGATATTTACAACTGTTTTCGTTATAATAAATACCCATATCTCAAATATTACTGAATAGATTTTTGTTCGGGAACCACCCAAAAACGGAGAATTTAGTACTCTTTCACATGATATAAACTGTTTGAATACATGTTCGATATTACTTTCAAAAGTGGTGGCCGGAATGAATTGATGTGGTGTGAAAAATTAGCAAAATCGTCAAAGTTACATGTAAATTTCCATCCTTATTGGTCCATAACTCTTTTATTACTTAACCGATTTCTGTTCGGGACACACTCTAGACAAGATAATTATATAGGCTTTAAGCTGATATAACTTTTATTAATATTCATTACAAATTCGGTGCAAAAGTGGTGGCCGGAATGAACCTAGGTGAAATTCACGGACGCCATTTACGAGTATGTCCAAGCCGACAACATACTATAGGCCTACACGGTACACCGGTCACCATGACCAGGTAACGGGCGGTTCGTTCACACCTTGATGAATATAATTAATCTTTAGATGAGCTTACGCTGGCCGATGACTGTTAACTAGAAATTTTTGAGGTTTTTAACCAATTGTTAGATTTAGACGATAGCTCAGTAACAATGTGCTTAGGGTATGACACAACTTTTAATCTAGGTGATTTTTATGTGACACCAGTCATTTTCCAACATATCCTTTTTGAAAACAAACCTAACATTCCATTAGCATTTTTGGTACATGAAAGGAAATTTCAAAAATGTCACGAGCGATTGTTTGATTATCTTTGTGAAAAAGTTCCAAAACTTTTGAAAAAGAATATTCCAATTATAACAGATAGAGAAAAGGGTGTTTCTAATGCAATTAAAAAGGTGTTACCAAATTGTACTAATCTGTTCTGCTGGAATCATATTAAAAGAGACTTTAAATACTGGTTACAAAAGAATCACCTAGATAGTTCTGAGATAGCTATTTATTTACAAGATTTAACTAGAATTCTTCAGTCAAACGAGGAAGACTTTGACGACACAGTCAAACTTCGCACAGGTAAGTGGTCCCAATTAGCACTAAACTACTTCAACAACCATCTCCAGAATGACATCAAATTACATGCTGCAAAGTGGAACATTCAACAGTTCAATGGTTTGTATAATCCGCTGTCAGGTATTACAAATAATGCGTCAGAAAGTATCAACGCTGTCTTGAAAACTCACGTGAAAGGTAAGGAATTACCCGTCGATGTTTTAACATTAAGTTTACAGTTGCTACAGTATAGATATTTTTATAACATTCAAACTGGAATGGCAGGAATAGGACAATACAAACTTTTAGATAAATTTGTATATGCTAAGATTCCAAAAGATGAAATTGTCATACTCAAAAAACTTTTAAACCCCAATGAAATCGTAGACTTTGTCAAAGGTAATTTAAAAAACGAGTGGGGGATGAAATTGTAGACAGCAAAAGAACCGTTAGTTTAAAACAGTTATCTAAAAACAGTTTAAAAAGATGTAACGATTATGATAGGGATGTAATTGCGGCACCTGATTCGGTTACTCCTAATCAAGATAATGATACAATAGTGGTAGATAGTACGCCACCTAAAACGCCAAAATCTACGAAAAAACTAGGTCCATCAAAAACTCCTATTCAACAAATAAAGACTCCTACAAATCAATCTATTAAAAAGGAAACTTTAAGTCCTGTAAAAAAGGAAACCACGTGTTCAGTTAGAAGATTCTGATACATGTAATATTAGCGAAGATAATGTACAACTTGTTAAAAAACGTAAAGTCGCTACAAAACCCATGGGTAAATAACTTAAATGAAAGCCATAAACTTAAAATTTCCAATAAAGAATGGATTTGTTCTGATATTATGAATGAAGTACAATCAATAATGTCTAAACAATTTCCTGGTTTGAATGGTTTTCAGTTGACAAACTTAGCTCCAGTATATGATTCAAATAAATGCAAATGGAAAAACCAAATAGCTTTTCAATCTGTAGTTTCACCTTCTGTTCAAATTCACCATAAGGGAAGAGACCACTGGGTTACAAGTTTTCAAACAAGTAATGGGGATATATCCGTTCTAGAAACATAAAGAGTGTGCAAATCTTAGAGATTCAGAAGACTGGTTATGTTCCGATCATCGTAGGTTTTAAAAATTAATTTTCATATAACAATGAAACAAAAATAGAATAAAAAGATTACAATAAAAAAATAAATTCATTTAAATAAAACAATAAAGCAAAAATGTACTGACTCTATGAAAATAAAAGAATAAAAATAAAAAAAATAAAAAGATGGGCTCTTAAGTAGAACTGCGTCCACGTCGTAGAGCATGCATGGTAACATTCCAACAGAATGGCTAAAAGTTCTACAGGTAATTTTTCCTTGCTCGAGTTACTTCCCTTGTATTAAAGAACAAGCATGTAGCTTGTGTTGTTTTTACATTCACCTTTTGTTCAAAATGGCGTCCGTGAATTTCACCTAGGTTCATTCCGGCCACCACTTTTGCACCGAATTTGTAATGAATATTAATAAAAGTTATATCAGCTTAAAGCCTATATAATTATCTTGTCTAGAGTGTGTCTCGAACAGATTTCGGTTAAGTAATAAAAGAGTTATGGACCAATAAGGATGGAAATTTACATGTAACTTTGACGATTTTGCTAATTTTTCACACCACATCAATTCATTCCGGCCACCACTTTTGAAAGTAATATCGAACATGTATTCAAACAGTTTATATCATGTGAAAGAGTACTAAATTCTCCATTTTTGGGTGGTTCCCGAACAAAAATCTGTTCAGTAATATTTGAGATATGGGTATTTATTATAACGAAAACAGTTGTAAATATCGACATTTTTATTCCATATGGGTTCATTCCGGCCACCACTTTCACTTCTAATTTTTGATACTGTTAAATATAACTTATACCATTTTAAAGGGGATAAGTTAACCCTTTTACTTCTGGTGTCCGAACAAAAATCCATTCAGTAATAACGGAGATATGTCCTAATAAATACAAAATATTATGAAAAATCTCTTCACGCCTGAGTGCATTCCGGGTTTTGTCCTCACCCTTTGATTTCCGTAATCTTGCAGTTACCTCCCTTACAACAGTAAATACGTTCCAAGTATCGCCTACAACAACCAATCCCGTGCACATGGCAAACAAGATATTATCATTTGCATTTGATTTATTGGTCGTTTTCGTCAAAGGAAAATGGAATATGGAAATCGATGACAATGTTAACGCTATGACCAGTCACCCTGACCACAAATGCCACCTAGTATCTACCTTTCTCGCAAACATGTACTGTACGCAGTACAGTAACCTATAGTATGATACAATGTATCGTCTCGTATGCCGTTATTGATATATTTCTTTCTCTAAATTATAGAAATATTCATCTAGTTGATAATGATGTAACATTCTAGAATATATATAATACACATTTAAGTAAATCGCGGACATATTTGCAGACCGATGCTATAATGTCAGCCGTTTTGGAATGAACACGGAAGAGCAAAACTTTCTAAACATCCGGAGACGAATGCGCCTGCGCAATATTTGTTTACATAAATATATTGACCTGGAGTTATTCGTAATGTTCAGGTTCATTTAGTCTTCACATTTCGCTAGCGTTATGCATTTCTCAAATCGTATGCATCTTGAAAACATCTACTGAATACATTTCAACATTTTCGGTAAAACTACTACATAAAACGAAGGTGTTTTTGTAAGTAAATTATTTGAAGCGGAAGGCAATGGGGGCAGCCATATTTCATTGAAACAGACAGTAGATGGCGTATTGGTGAATGTGGCTACCAAATATGGTCATATTTCTCAGTCCAGTTCTTGATGGCAATAACCGAACATTAATGTTCGTTTAAAAACTAGCATGACAAATTGTGGCAAAATGGAGTGATATATACCTGTGTACATGATAGAAGTATGGTTAAATCTTAAGTAAGACATACACTTGAATACAACAGGTTGACCACGTGACTCACCTTTCTGGTATGGTTGGTATGTCCGACTGTACAGATGGTAGACAGCAGCGTGTGCCAACAGAAGGTTGTGTCCTACTATGTACACGTTCTGTCCCACCTCCCCTGGGGCCAGCGTCCCCAGTCCGTATCCCTTCACAGCTATGGAGTAGGGATCAGATATTGTAATCCAGGTCTTCACCTACAGGATCAAAGGTTACAAAAACACAGTTGTTAATCGTCATTAGAGACTGATATGTTAAAACAAGCAGCTGTCCCTCAGACTGCTTGCGGTAAGAGTGCGATTTGGAGGAAGATGCGTCTCGAGAATTGGACAGCTGACTTTCGTCCTATCGCCGAATAGTGAACGGTCGCAAAGCTCCTTGAGACAAACGTTTTCAAAAGCTCAGTTTACCATTGTTGTTTATTTTTTAGGATAAATATATTTCTTAAAAGACTGTATACCAAACTGATGAATTTCATTCCGAATGATAAAATATGGAGTTTTAAACACCCCAAAAATTATACTTCTATGTTTAAAAAGACAAAAATGATAATAGGATTATGTCAAAAATGTAGATGTATATATATAAAAAAAACAGGGAAAACAGCACTGCAACTCGAAACCATAAAAAATTACATAAATTACACATTATCAAATAGATTGATAATGTCCTTGAGTGATATGAATATTTACCCGATTACCAAATCGCGAGAAGCACAGTTCCGCGAAGCTTGTAAATTGTTTGACGATGACGTCATCATTCAGCCAACCACCAGTCTGATTCAGGGATTCAGGCAAGTCCCAGTGGTAAAGAGTCACCACTGGAGCTATCCCGGCATACACCAGGGCATTGATTAGGTCGTCGTAATACTGAAGACCCGCCTCATTAATGTTGTCGGCGGCTCCCGTAGGCAAAACACGTGGCCAGGAGATGGAAAATCGGTAATGTGTCACCTAAAATGAATTATTCTATAAAATATTTTTTATTTTTCGTTTTTATTTCTTTCAGAAAAAACATCTAAATCATCGAGCTTCTGATTGAATTATAAGTTGAAGAATGAGAAAAAAGTATTCGGCTCTTTTTGGCTCTTTTTCGGAAATGTTCTCTTCCGTTGAAACAAATCCGCTGTAAAATAACGGAAATAAGACTGAACAAAGCCGAAGGTGTCTAGAATTAAGATATTTTGTTCATAATGAAGTAACTTTTCGTCAGCATAACAAATAATATCTGACGTTTTACCTGAAGCTTCTTTAATATCGTGACGTCATCCCGCCAGTAGTGGTAGCTGTCACACGCCACGTCGCCCGTATCGTTGGTAGATGTGTGATGATGCGTGAAAACGTCCCAGATACTATCGCCTTTTCCTGTAGATAGTCAAACATGCATTAACGAGTTATACTTCCGAAACAAAATCTCAATATTTTAAACTCCATCTCGCTTATGCCTACTTCTTCCTCTCCCAAATACTAATGTTTTTCGCTATACTCCCATTTAATCATATTTTCTTTTGAGCAGAGAACGGCAAATTGGCACTTTTTAAGCATCAGTGATCACCATCGTAATATAATTAGTTCCAATATAACTCCAAAATCACTGAAGTTGCAATTGACGCCCTTCTATCTCTTTAAATGTATTTCACCACAAAAAGCTTTTGACATAAACAAATAATATGAAGAAAAAAACATTTTTTTTTTATCTTTTCTGGTCAAAGGGCCAATTCTGATCTATTAATATTTTTCGGTGAAAAAGCTATCTGGACTTTTAATCAGAAAAGCAAGAACATAGTTTTTCACAAGAGATATTTCGGAAAATACAAATTAATTAAAGTAATGAAGATTTTAACGAGAAGGTCTGTTTCTTACAAATGACAGACAATTTGGTGTACATAGATAATCCAATGACGGCAGTCAACCGCGATAGTTTAATAATAGTGTTACATCTCCGGTTTTCCTCATTATTAGAAATAACTCTCTCGTTTTCAAGAAGTTTGACAGCAATACTATACATGTACAAAATAAATAAACAAAATTATTACCGGCCTCATTCCAGGCTCCCTCTATTTGATACGCGGAAGTTGACACGCCCCAGGCGAACCCCTCCGGAACTTGGCCGTACACGAAGACATTCTCCTTTGGCAGAGTTTTATTCTGAACCATTTCAATCGGATGTGAACTCGTCGGTCCACTGTCTATCCCATTGAAGAATCCGTTATCCTGGATGAGCTGTCGGTAGTACCTGGCTGAGGCCTTGGGTGTCCTGGGTCGCGCTGGGTCAGAGAAGTTCACGTAGTGGAGACCAAACCTTTCGGAGTATCCCCGCGACCATTCAAAATTGTCCATCAGGGACCATGCGGTGTAACCTCGTACGTCCACGTTGTCTAGACGAATTGCTGGAAATGGGGAAATATTTCGGTTTAAAAGATAAGGAAGTATAAAGAAGGCATTAAACTATTAACAATCATTCCTTCACATAAGCAATTTCGACCTCTGTATATTAAGCACCTTATGGAAACATTTGTTTGGGGCTATTTTGTTGAGTCAATCAAATGACCGAGATGGAGAAATCAATACAGTGTTTTGTAGTGAAGATTGAAGTTGAATTTATAAGAAATCTTTACTACAACGTATTCGGCGCAATGAAGTACAAAATGTACTCGGGTAGGCATGAAGTCTGTTTATCAAGTTCCATTTCTAATTCGATCATTATCAACTCACACTTGCTCAGTTTTACCAATAATAAAATGTTGAAATATGAATTATTAAATATAAGGCTAGACTCATTATGCTTTAAATGTATGAATATAGGAAAGTATTAACCAGTGTGTGGACTCGACCAATCGGTTTGAATGTCGTCACATACACAACGTCACACCATTTGTGAGCATGCGCTGTCTGATCACTGTGCTAATTACATGAATATTATCGAATACTGCTCACTGATCTACTATCCTACGACAATTTTTTTTTTCACACCACTTTCATTAATTATATATTTACCCTTGAGAACTTCATTAATGTAGTGTTTGTAGTAAAAGATTCTATGATCATCAGACAGGGAGCCGTTTCTGTCCGAGACGCCATTTTCTGTCACATAAACCGGAACGTCACCATAGTGATCTTTAATCCAGTTCAGCATTCGGCGGATTCCAAACGGAGTGACCGTCAACCAGGAAGACCCAGAGCTATCAACGGGGAAATAGTTAGTCAGTTATTATTTTACCGTCTATACGACTCCACCCAATCACTAACATTAGTTCTGTCCGCCTCTTTTAGTAACTGGTTGATCGCCTTCATGACTCCGTCCTTTTCTAGGTTTTGTTTCAACGACTATAATTATTTTCAGTCGGTGTTTTTTTTTCTGTCGGTACTTAAAAGCAAATTTAGCATTCCGCTTCCCCGCACGGAATATATTTAGCTGTTATCCTCGGCTTTCTGGTAAATTGTATTTTTTTTTCATTTTTATGAATGAAGTTTTGCTTGTGTTCTTTAAAATCGAAAGTAAATTGTTAAAAATACGGTCATTAACAGTTATACATGTATAAAATTGTGAAATATTTTTCATAGAGAAAAGTTTGGCAAGCCTGCGAAATTTGCTTGAGAGCTACAAATGCAGCTATGGAGGCTATATATGTGTAAGATGTCACAAGAAAATTTTACGGTTAGTAGGATTACAGTTCTATCCAACTCACCCTAGCCAAGACGGGTCTTTAGAAAGCTTGACATCCATGTCTCCATAATAATCACGCAGGGTATATGGGTCAATAAAGCTCTCAGCCAAGTTGGAAGTGTAGAAATTTAGACCTACAAAATCAGTTGCACCTGAAAAGAGATAAAAATGATAAAATTCAGTTAATTGTTGTAAAAGACAATTTCTTTAACGTAATTTCCTGTCGCTTGTCCGGCTATATTTTAATGTCGTTAAAACTAATGCGGAAAAAATCTTAAATTCAATTGCTTCTAGGGAGAAAAATACCTGGAAATTAAAATATTATTGCTTACTGTTGTAAGTACATGATCTTTTTAACGTATATGCAGCGGGCGATGTACTAACAGGAGTTATACGATACAGTGGCCAGTCCACAAGCAATTACGGTATTCAATGACAGGATTACAAGTGACGTTTTTATGGCTGTTCAATTTCCTTTGTTCTTTAATTGAGTTAACACCTTGCATCATATTTACTCTCAGCCAAAAACACATTCGCTTCTATCCATTCCATGTAAAATATTTTCTGCTGCTTAATAATAATGTTATTCGCATATCCGATTACATACCTTTCAAGTAGTCTTTCTCCTCCGTTGTAAATTCCGGTAGTCTACTGTGTCTTAATTTTTGTTTAGCACTTTTCTTCGCAATCTGCATTTTCATGACGTCTGGATAGTCACCGTTATTTAACACTGGATTTATAAACCATCCAAAATGGAACTGGAGCGCGCGCTCGGCTGCCTCTCTGTCGGACGGAACACTCTCATTTTTGGGTACTTCCCAGTCACAGTTACATGTGATTCCCACCTTCCCTGGCAAACAAATAAAATTTTCCTCTAACTTTTGTTTTTCACTTATGCGTGTATTAATATAAGAGGTCTTTGTTTATTTTAGATTGATGGTGTGACCTGCATATCAGAATATACTAAATGATTTATTGTAAAGCTTCAACTTTGTTACCTACACATCTCATTTATTCATCTACGATGATTTTGATGAAAAATACTGCACGACAACTTTTGTGACATTCAAAGTTCAAATATTGATTTGCCTTTGACTTTGTAATTCAGAAAACTTGTTTTCCTAAATTTGATTTGATTTAGAGAAGTTATGCATTAAATACCTTATATACTGTTGAAATTTTAATATAACATATTAGATGTTGAAATATTTTTTTAATCATGTGAAAAATATGGTATTAACCCTTTTAAACTTATTATTTTAGAATGCTTATATTCATCTCATATACATACCATGTTGTATCTGTTTGAACTCCTTTTCATAAAGCCTGTACGCCTTGCCGTGTGCCCTAATCAGATTGTGGGCGGCGATGTAGACCTTGTCCCCGGGGCTGACGATACCCGGGGCTTTGGTACCCTGCCCGTACCCCTGGACTGATACAACCCATGGCTCGTTTAGGGTAATCCAAGTCTTCACCTGAAATGATATTTCAGTTCAATAAAGAAAATGTTATTTATAGATTTAAGATATGTGGTACAGTGGTAACACATTTGCCTTTCATCTAAGCGGCCGGGGTTCAATACCCAGATCAGACGCAAAAAGGCTGGTGTCACCTGCCCAATCATATTTTTCATCTCCGGTTACTCCGTTTCCTCCTACACTAACAAGAGAGATTGATAGAAGTGGTATGACTTGTTTCGCAAATGCTGTAAAATAATTAAATCTTATATTTTCATAAAATAACTTTTATGTCGCCTGTTATTCCAGTTCTAGTTATCACCATCATTTACAGGTCACTGAAACATATGACACAAACTATTATTTCCTATTTTGCTTTATCATAGATAACAAATTTTGTAAAAAAACAAAAATCTGTTTGCAGGAAAGGTATTTGAAATACCTTGAAGGTATAGTCACGAGAAACACGATTTTGGACTACAATGGCTATAGGTTGTGCTAACACATGATAGTAGATTTATTATGAGGTAATGTGGTTTGGATATTAAACCATTTATTGTCAAGCACTTCATGTGGTAAGCTCGTATCGATTGGTAGAAAAGTTTGATTTCTTTCTGGTTCGTTTACCTGTCGGGAATTAAACGTCATTGAAAAACGAACAATGTGTATAGATATTCAATGATTGACTATAAACTGTGTTTGACAATTTATTTTTCTCCAAAACAAATAAGGTCTTGACAAAAACATAATTTAATGTCACTCATTGAATATCCTATAGTTTGTACGACTGGTTCTCCTATCATCAGTAAGATGGTTCTGGGTTTGTTGTCCTGCTGGGTGTCTTACTTTGTATATTTTTAGTGAGGAAGAATATTAAAAAGTTGGCATCAACTCCGCGCTATTACAAACACGACCATACCACAGCCTTCCTGACACACAGACACATATCTCCTCGCCCATGCAGTGTTGGTCACAGCAAGGTGATTGCCTTTTGATGAACATGTTGGAAGGGCATTAAACAAAATAAAACCAAAGCAAACCATTGGAATACTGCATATCACTTAAGAAAAAAGACATATCAACAATAAACTATCAGAAATGCCACAAAATGATATTCTTATTTAAAGCAATAGTTTACCCTATCTCCAAACTTTTGAAAGGATAGTCTTGCGTAGGCAGCGAAGGCATCAGCTGTGGAGGCGTTGAGCCAGCCTCCGCCTTGGTCCTGTAGAGCCTTAGGCAAGTCCCAGTGATACAGTGTGACCATTGGGGTGATCCCAGCGTCCAACAGGGCGTCGATCAGCTGGTTGTAGTAATCCACTCCGGCCTGATTCACGTGACGCGTTGTACCGTCTGGTAATATTCGGGGCCACGACAGGGAAAAACGGTAGTGTGTCACCTGTTCGGCAAAATGACGAATTAGTAACGGCATGACCAATCAAAATAGTTAGCTTCTGTTTTATCGCCTACATGACTCCGTCTATTGCTAGACTTCGTCTCACCAACTGCAGTCAGTGATCTGAAAATACTGTTGTATACTATATATTGATCTAATATATTTGGAAAAGAAAATATACAAAAGAAAGAAAGCATTAATGATATATTCAATCAGTTAGGCTTTTTAAACCATAGCTAATGAAAAGCAAGCTAATTTGAGACAGAACCTCAAACTCGAGGAACGTACCAAGGCATCTCCTAATATAATTGAAATATCTTTATCGGAATGGTTGGTACTACCTTCATGTCTTTGAGAAGTTGCACGTCTTCTAGGTATTTGTGGTAACTGTCACATGCTACATCACCCGTGTCACTGTTGTCCACGTGACCTTGATGGGAGAACGTGTCCCAGATACTTAATCCTTTACCTGTTCGCAATTAAGATTCAGCTGTCAATTCTGTAAGTGTCTTTGTTCTTGGTATTATCAGCGGCATTATTTAATATCAAAACAAATAAAATGCCTTATACTTATAATCAATATAGTAAACAACTTGCATCCGATATGTGTTATTGATATATTTTGGTTTCAATTACGGGTGAGGTTTCCACATGCGTGGTTTCACTCATATACTATGAGCAGGAGCATAGACATTTTCTTGTTTCCCAATTTTTTCGTCAACAAATTTACACTCTTTCTTTAAATAACTCAATGAGCTATTAATACAGTTCTATTTTGGATACCAATTTCGTTCGTCTCTGACAAAATGATATCACCGAACCGCCATTGCATCTATACTTATAATTATCATATAAGATACTGTTGTAACATGAAAATCATCTCAATTTGGACACTAACAATTTCAATCAGTAGTTTCCATTATGGCAATTACGAATTATAAACAATTGACATCTTTGGAAATATTCCTTACCGTCTTCATTCCAGGCACCCTCAACTTGGTACGCCGCTGTCGCCGCGCTCCAGGCAAAATCTTTCGGGAATGTTCCATAGTAAAATTTACTTTCTCCTGCAGAAGGAACTGGTTTAAGTTGAGGTTTGATAAAGCCATTGTTTTGAATAAGTTTTCGGAAGTACTGGGCGGACGCCTTGGGGGTCCTTGGTCGATCTGGATCAGTGAAGTTGACATAGTGGAGGCCAAATCTCTCAGTGTATCCCCGCGCCCACTCAAAATTATCCATCAATGACCAGGCAGTGTAGCCACGTACATCAACATTGTCTAGATGAATAGCTGAAACAGCAAACAGCCAGATGATATGCACTATCATGAAACACGATAAAACGAACTTTCATTGTCGCCTGTCAATGTTTGAAGTCACGTGAGCCGGAAAAAAAGATAATAATAAAGACCCACACAAGTGAATAACAGTTAATAGATAAGTTTATGCAAGATACAAATCTGCAATATATAGCTGTTTTACAGTTTTAGACATCGCTAGTGATATTGTGGACAGGAAATTTGGAAACTCAGATGCGAAGTAAGGACTAGACCTGTAACAGATTATCGAATATAGATTGGAATTAACCCAGTCATATATCACTTTGCGGGATTTTGGTTATTGGATTAGTTTGTTATCATGTTAAATGATCCAAGGTAACCCAGGCCTACATTACCTTTGAGGACTTCATTGATGTAGTGTTTGTAATAGTCGATTCTGTGCTCGTCCAGTAATGACCCGTTCCTGTCAGAAACTCCATTTTCCGTTATATAGATAGGTACATCTTTGTACTGATCCTTTATCCAATTCAGCATCCGGCGTATCGCAGTAGGTGTTACTTTCAACCAATCAGATCCAGACCTAGCAAAAAGTGATGTGTCTCGGATGTAAAGAATAATTTTCCTCACACTTCCTGCACCCAGCTTTTTAAAACACGGAGCTAAATGTATCGTTAACCTCAAAAGAAGGTTCGTAAATCTTCTTTATATTGCGTAAATGTTTCCAGGCGACATTTCAAACCTACTTATGACTCTTTGTTATGCTATAGGCCTTTTGTCGTAAATCTAGGACAAAAATGCAGATACATTGTAATCGTTAACTGACCTACGTATTAGTTAGTACAATTTTATTTTCGGTCAGGATTGATTTTTGTCATTTTTTTCTTAGAAAGCTATGATAACTGAAGTGTTAAAAATTGCATTAATTATCAATAGAATGTATAAATTGTGTACCCGAGCCAAGAAGGGTCTTTTGAGATTTTGACGTCCATGTCAGAAAAATAATCACGAGGCACTGCCGGGTATACATAGTGCTGTGTGGCGTCTGAGGTGTAGAAATTGAGTCCAAGGAAATCCGTAGAGCCTAGAAATTTAACAACAGCATGTCTGTTCATTGTTGTTATGAACTATTTCGTATTATTAGCTCACCTGGACCGAAGGTCCGGTGAGCTTATGCCATGGTGCGGCGTCCGTCGTCCGTCGTCCGTCGTCCGTCCGTCAACATTTGCTTCAAATCGCTACTAGTCAAAAAGTTCTTATTGGATTTTGACCAAATTTGGTCAGAAACATCCTTGGCAGAAGGGGATCAGATTTTGCATAAATGGTGACTCTGACCCCCAAGGGGCCTGAGGGGCGGGGCCCAATAGGGGAAATTGAGGCAATTCCTTTAAATCGCTACTAGTCATAAAGTTATGAATGGATTTGAACCCAATTTGGTCAGAAACATCCTTCAGGGAAGGGGAACAGATTTTGCATAAATGGTGACTCTGACCCCCAAGGGGCCAAAGGGGCGGGGCCTAATGGGGAAATAGAGGTAATTCCTTCAAATCGCTACTAGTCATAAAGTTATGAATGGATTTGAACCCAATTTGGTCAGAAACATCCTTTGGGGAAAGGGAATAGATTTTGCATAAATGGTGACTCTGACCCCCAAGGGGCCTGAGGGGCGGGGCCCAATAGGGGAAATTGAGGCAATCATTTAAATCGCTACTAGTCATAAAGTTATGAATGGATTTGAACCCAATTTGGTCAGAAACATCCTTCAGGGAAGGGGATCAGATTTTGCATAAATGGTGACTCTGACCCCCAAGGGGCCTGAGGGGCGGGGCCCAAAAGGGGAAATTAAGGCAATTCCTTTAAATCGCTACTAGTCATAAAGTTATGAATGGATTTGAACCCAATTTGGTCAGAAACATCCTTTGGGGAAGGGGAACAGATTTTGCATAAATGGTGACTCTGACCCCCAAGGGGCCAAATGGGCGGGGCCTAATGGGGAAATAGAGGTAATTCCTTCAAATCGCTACTAGTCATAAAGTTATGAATGGATTTGAACCCAATTTGGTCAGAAACATCCTTTGGGGAAGGGGAACAGATTTTGCATAAATGGTGACTCTGACCCCCAAGGGGCCTGAGGGGCGGGGCCCAATAGGGGAAATTGAGGCAATTCCTTTAAATCGCTACTAGTCATAAAGTTATGAATGGATTTGAACCCAATTTGGTCAGAAACATCCTTTGGGGATGGGGAATAAATTTTGCATAAATGGTGACTCTGACCCCCAAGGGGCCAAAGGGGCGGGGACTAATGGGGAAATAGAGGTAATTCCTTCAAATCGCTACTAGTCATAAAGTTATGAATGGATTTATACCCAAATTGGTCAGAAACATTCTTATGTGAAGGGGAACAGATTTTGCATAAATGGTGACTCTGACCCCCGTGGGGCCAAAGAGGCGGGGCCCCATATGGGAAATAGAGGTAATTCCTTCAAATCGCTACTAGTCATAAAGTTATGAATGGATTTGAACCCAATTTGATAAGAAACATCCTTTGGGGAAGGGGAACAGATTTTGCATAAATGGTGACTCTGACCCCCGAGGGGCCAAAGGGGCGGGGCCCCATATGGGAAATAGAGGTAATTCCTTAAAATCGCTACTAGTCATAAAGTTATGAATGGATTTGAACCCAATTTGGTAAGAAACATTCTTGGGGGAAGGGGAACAGATTTTGCATAAATGGTGACTCTGACCCCTGAGGGGCAAAAGGGGCGGGGCCCCATATGGGAAATAGAGGTAATTCCTTTAAATCACTACTAGTCATAAAGTTATAAATGCATGTTGTAAACTCAGAGAGTCTGGACTTCATTATTTCTTTAAAGCAGTTGGGATCCCCACGCTATAACCATAAATAGCATTGTTTGAGGTTAACAAACAAAAGGAATTGAACATGAACATTATTTTGACATTTGGTCAAATCGAACCAGGTGAGCGATACAGGCCCCATGGGCCTCTTGTTATATTTGGTTGGGAAAGGTAATCACCTATTTATTCATCGACGAGTGTCAAAGCAATGTTCATAGAAAAACATATACATGTTTGTTTTCATCATACAGTACTAGACACAACGGCTATATGTACATATGGAGTATTTGTAACAATCGTTATCAAATAAATGAAAATACATATGTTTATGACAAACGTGAATCTGGCTCGTATTCATTTAACTAGTCAAATACATTTACACACATCTCAGGTAAATTAGTTTTAGAAGCCCAAACGTTTTTTTTTTTTTAAACTTATATTTTAGACATACAAAATGTATTTTGATATTCGTAATGAACAATACCTTGTACATTCTACTAGATTCAATTATATATTTTGTTACACAATTTCAGCGAAAGTATTGAATGATCTAAACCAACGTTTATACTCGAGTATTAATATGGTTAAATTGAAGACTAAATGATAATGATATTAATTTTGTGAAAAAAATTACATTATCACGTTTCGTGTACCGAATAAATGTAATCGGCGATGGGTCGATCTGGTATGCATGGGAATAGATGGGAAAAGTAAAAAAAAAAAACATCAGGAAGGATGTAATACCAAACAAACTTTCTCATTTAAAATGTTCTAATGTAGCAGAAACTCCCCCAGAACATCAGATGTGAAGTGCAATTAGGTTATGACTAGTTTGCATTTGTTTAAAAGCTTCAGCAGTAATACCACATTCACGTCTGACAGTAGATAAAAAAAGCCTTACAAAACCTTGATTAAAGGAGTTTTTACGACGGATTTTGATATCTTACTTAACATTGAATACTTGTTATTATCGGGAAAAGTGCATTTTTCTTGGTTTATTTTGGATTACGATTACTTACCCTTTAGATATTGTTTCTCCTCTTCCGTAAATATTGGAAGTCTACTGTGTTTAAGATTTTGTGCGTCACTTTTGTTTGCAATCTGACTTTTCATGACATCCGGGTAATCGCCGTCGATAATGATTGGATGCCCGAACCAGCCTAGATAAAATTGTAGAGCGCGCTCGCTGGCCTCAAGGTCAAGGCGACTGCCCTCCGACTTAGGTACAGTCCAGTGACAATTTAATGTGATGCCCACGGTCCCTGTCAAATTAAGAATTAACTAAAATGTTGGTGACTGTTATATTCCTCATATGTTGCAAAAATACATACAAACCTTTAAACCATATGAAGATGTAACTTAATCATCGACACCCGAAAATATCCGAACCGAAACAAAACCACTTTTTCATACCATTTTGCTTTATTAATAAAAAAAAAAGTTAATTTTGTATGAGCTGGACTCTTTCCTTGAGCCCCTAATGTCCCTTTACTAAATTATCGCTAGCAATTATATAGCACATAGGCAAGGTGTCCACAATAGGCCGCGAATCTCAAATACTCTTTAGGACAGTTTTGAAGTAATGAGATATGCTGTTTAAGCTTACGTATATTAAGTATATTTATTTTAGTTTATTTGTTTACCTACAGTTGAGTGTAGACTAAAGGTTACACAAAGTGCACTCCGAGTGCACTCCGTTTGGACTCGGAGTGCACTCCGTTTGGACTCCAGGTAAACTTGGAGTGCACTCGGAGTGCACTCCAAGTTTACCTGGAGTCCTATCAGGCCCCAATCCTACCTGGGTCCACATGTATCACATGTACCTGTAACCAAGTATATATATACATAATGTTTATAGATAGATGTATACTTTTATACATTTAGACTCCTTAAACATGTAACAATAAAATATGTGTTACTGTTTTATCTTTGTATATATATCATCTTATTATTCTGTTGGTTCATTTTTCGTTGGTTAACTAACAGCATCTAATATAATTGATTTTTTCTATTAGTTAATCCTATATAAAATGAATAGATCTGGCACTTCGTTGAAAAATGTATGATAGCATTCCTTTGATTTGAAGAGTTTTAACAAGCCACGTCACTTAGTAGAAAATTGGCAGTTTGTGGTCTCTCAAAATGTAGAGTTTGATTGTGTACTGGACATAACTTGTACTCGAAGTACTAAGTACTGTTTTATATATATTTCAAATATTTTTCTTCCAACAGTTTATATTTATCTTAACATACAATAAAAAAGAAAGTTGTTCGTTTTTTTTATCACCTTGATAGCATATTTCGGATCTAATGTCTAATTTTGATTTACAGTTTAACATCAGATTGACTTACATTTCTATTTGGTAAACCAACTTTATTTTTTTTTGGTTATACCTGCCTCATTAAATCCAGGTCCTACATGGAGTTCTTTTAACAGTTATATAAGATATATACAATCCCCCCTAAGTTGTTTGTGGTCTCTTAAAATGTAGAGTTTGAATGTGTACTGGAACTATCTTGTACTCAAAGTACTACTGTTTTTAATATTTCAAAAACTTTACTTCCAACAGTTTATATTTTTATCACCTTGAAAGCATATTCCGGATCCAATGTCTAATATTGATTTACGGTTTAACATCAGACTTAAATTTCCATTTGGTAAATCAACTTTGTTTTGTTATACCTGCCTCATAAATCCTGGTCATAAATGGAGTTCTTTTAACAGTTATATAAGATACAATCCCCCCCCCCCCCCCCCCCCCCCCCCCCCCCCCCAACTTCCAGGTAAAAATTTACCTGTATATCAAGCATGATTACAGGGGCGTGGAGAAAAGACAGACTTACACTGACCCCAATAATGACCCCTTCCTCCAAGTTTACCTCATAAGGTGTGAAGATCTGGACAGGTGTACACATGGTCATCTAACTAGAAAAAGACGCCCTTAATTGTTAGATGGAAACTGGTCATCACACCTTACCTTTACCTAGCCCGAGTTTCCTCTGGCCCTGACACCATATGTCTGGTATGGTGTCGGGGCTAGCGGAAACTCAGGCTGACCTATACCAAGGTCATATAGAATATAGGTACAGACTTGTGACGGTCGATGTCTGACACTTTTGAAATGATATGATTGTCCATTCCTATTACAGTATTAAAAACAAATATTTGAAAAAAATTTCAAACTGGTATTATTACTTTATGTCTTTGATATTATAATGGAAGCATGTATAGAGTATTAGAGGTCAATATTTAAATCAACATAGATTAATATAATTTTCATGTTTGAGTTAAATAAATACTTATCAAACATTCCATACACCAAATGCAGCTGGCCTTATGTCATTTTTTTTAAAGTTTGAACATTTAACTTTATGATTTTATAATTGGCTTGAACAACCATTGTACATTCATGAACTGTATCTATTACATATAATGAATGAGTGACACATATCATGATAGATATTGACTGAATGGGAATAGAAAACGATGTAGTTCCAACAGGTCAGTTTTACAGGTAAATGGTACATATGTTGCCGTGTCCAACTGCCCTTAGGCAAATTTTACCTCAGGCTCTATAATCTTATTTCCTGGATGAGAACAATGTGTACTAATTACGGGTATAAGGCTATAGGTTGGTTTGGGAAAAGGTGCATTTACATTCATTATACCATTTGGAATTACACTGATTTTTTTTTACTTTAATCTCTTTCTTTACAATTATTTTTTTAAAGCAATGTCTTTATATTTTTGAATATAACAAGATAAGAACTGCATCATTTCTTAATTTGATTTGCATTAATTTTTTTTAAACTTATATCATTCAACATTGTACCTCTACATACCGGACACCTGCATAAACCAGCCAATACATTTGGTCTCAATGACTTATGGTTTAGACAGATTACAATGTAATAAATATAAGAAACAGCTTATTTTTACTTTCTAATTTCAGTATAGAATGACTTCATTTCAATAGAGTTGGTCTTCTTAAACCTGTTAACCAATTTGTTAATAGTTTTACTACTTATCTTGACATGTCCACCTTAATTACACTGGTATTTCGTTTATACATGTAATTTTGGAGAGCTACAATCCTTTCCTTCAAGTCAGGAGATAATCTTACTGTTCTGTTAATTGGCCTGAGGTTATACCACTGTGACCCTGCTTTGCACAGCTTCATCATTTGAAGCCATACAGTGACAAAATTGACACAGGTATTTCTGTGAACCCAGGACAGTACCTGTAGCTGGCTCCTAAAACTCACCTGGCACAGTTATCAGGGGTGTCAGGCCAGAGTCAGTCATGCATGACCAATAATAATAGCAATTAAACAGATACTGTCATTTATTATGGGTAGTCCAGAACTACATACTTGTGTGTACGTTATGTCAGAACATTAATTTAACTAGGTAATGCTCGCAAATATGTACAGTTGTAAATGTATATTTTTCTAATGAAACTAAAATGATTGTTTATTTTATAATTACTTGCCTGAATTGAGTACATGTATGTAGAGAATGTCTTATTAAAAAAACCACATAATTCATTAAATCCTGTAAACTTTCAATAACATATATAGATATATTATCTAAACTTCCTTTACAGTCATGATATATGTACAGTAATAAATATTCTAATTGAAATAATTTTCAATTCCTTAATCAAATGAAATACAATTTACTTACATCTTAATGAAATATGCAATAATAAGCAATTAACTTTCATAGAAACCTGATTATAGCATAAATTGTATAACTGTCTTTTATGTATCTTAATAAATATAAATTTAACATGAAGGCATTATTACCATGTATTAACAATAAAAGAAATATTCCTAGTAGACTAAACAAATGTTAATAGTAATATTAACAGAACAAAAGTCATTTGTAAAAATATATTTATTTATATGTAAATTATATTAAAAGCATCAAAGTATTAATATATATATATATATACATGTATAGTCTGACTATAGAACTGGGGTAGGCATGGTGTCTTATAGAACTCCAGGTAGACTCAGAGTCCACTTGGAGTGCACTCCAAGTTTACCTGGAGTCCAAACGGAGTGCACTCCAAGTCCAAATGGAGTGCACTCGGAGTGCACTTGGGTGTAACCTTTAGTCTACACTCAACTGTATGTTGTCAATCGTAATTGCCGAAAAGGGGTATTGATCAAAATAAATTTTGGTGACATTGATGGCTAAATGTTGCTTATGATTACAAATGAATTTAATAAAAAAACAATTCAAAGATCAAATTCAGTGAATAACTTCAAGGATTCCCCATGCTTTGCATCCAAACCTTCTATGTCATGGTCATAAATATTTGACCACTAAAAAAAAATTGAAACAAAAACCTAAGCAATAAATCTTGCCTTCTTACCGTTTTGGGATTGACTGAACTCATCTTGGTAGACCTTGTAAGCCATCCCGTGGGCGCGGATAAGGTTATGGCCAGCAATGTAAATATTGTCCCCGGGGCTCACGATCCCCGGGGCCATACTTCCGTACCCATACCCGTATACGGACGACACCCAAGGCTCGTTCAGGGTGATCCAAATCTTTACCTACAAGTAATACAAGTAAAATATGATATCAAAATGATAAATCAGTAACTGATCCTCGTGCAAAACTCAAAGGCTGGAAAGAACTTTAATTACGTCAACATGAAATTTAGTTCATGCAGGAAATTGAAATGCCTCTCTGGAAGCAATGGAATAAATTCGAAAATATTATTCGAAAAATGATTAGTGATAAAATGACAATACAACAAAGTTTAATATACTACGTAATATACTACATTACAACAAAAAATGATATAATTTCACCGCGTTAATTGACAGTCTGAGCATATGAATGTAGGATTGCATCATTGTATTTACTCTGTCTCCGAACGTCTTGAAGGCTAGTCTGGCGTAGTCGGCAAATGCGTTAGCTGTTGAGGGGTTGAGCCAGCCTCCATCTTGATCTTGTAGAGTCTGAGGCAAGGTCCCAGTGATAGAGTGTGACCATAGGGGTGATCCGAGCCTCCAACAGGGCGTCGATCAGCTGGTTGTAGTAATCCACTCCGGCCTGATTCACGTGACGCGTTGTACCGTCTGGTAATATTCGGGGCCACGACAGGGAAAAACGGTAGTGTGTCACCTGGGTTAAATTAGATATGTACTCTCTGTATCTTTATATTATGTCTATAATAAACCAAGGAACAGGATATGTATCACATGCATGAAAAGATGTACTCTGCACAACTCTACAGAAAAAATTACATATCAGAATAAATTGCTTATTGTCTCATTTCGGTTAAAATCATTATTTTCAATGATGTAAAATCCGTAACATCAAAGAAGTATCGCCAAACGAGACAATAGGTGCAGACCCCTTTTGGAACCTGGTTTAATTCTTATCGTATTTTTTATGACTCTCCACATAAATCTATGTATTGCTCAGCTTTTGCCGTTGTCTTCAATTCAGTTGGTTAGAATAACATTTCGTTTTCTCGGAATTCTCGCGATGTTGATGTGGTACTCTGCTATCCATAAGTTCTTAATAGCTTGCAGAAAATGTCTTGAAATACAGTAATTTGTTTATGTTAACTACTTAAAGTAATGTTTTATATATTTCCATTATTTATCTCCGGTCAAAAGAAAATTTTGTATATTCACACTTCCCGATTTGCTTATGATAATTCAACAAGTCCAAAGAGGGTGTGTAGATTTTTTATGGTTGGCAGTGTATTTCATTTTGTGAAAAGTTATATTATACCGAGAGGAAGGGCAACCAGTTTACCTTCATGTCCTTAAGAAGCTTGACGTCGTCCAAGAACTTATGGTAACTGTCACACGCTGTATCACCTGTATCATTGTTGTCAACGTGACCATGGTGACAGAACGTGTCCCAGATACTCGGACCTTTACCTAAACACATTTAAAGTGTGTCTAAAATCATGTATCGTCATCATTGAGTAATTTAGATAAAGATGATACCATATATATGAACTCTATGCCAACCTTTTTCAAAGGTAGAAACTCTTGCGTTTATTCATGGGAACGAATTAATTGATTTCCGATATTGCATAAAAGGCAAATATCTTTGAATTACCCTTCTGTGTTAGCAGTGTTTTTACGATCAAAATACAATTCTTGAGTTGACAAACAGTGGTCTTCTATCTGGAATTGTGATTCTGTTATCTCATCTACAAGCAAATGAAAGATTCAACTTATCATTTATCCTTTTCGTAAATATAATCAATTTTGACACTTTGTGATCAGAAATATTTATTACCATCTGCCTGCCAACCACCCTCGATCTGGTAAGCTGCGGTTGCTGCACTCCAGACAAATCCTTTTGGGAATGTTCCGTACACGAATTCATTTTCCTGTGCCATGGGTCCCCGACCAGGCAGGGAAGGTTTGGTAGCTTGGGTTGGTCCGAAGAAGCCATTATTTTGGATGAGTTGTCTGTAGAATCTGGCAGACGCCTTAGGGATCCTTGTACGTGTTGGATCACTGAAGTTGACAAAGTGCAGACCAAATCTTTCCGAGTATCCTCTGGACCACTCAAAGTTGTCCATCAGTGACCAAGCAGTATACCCACGCACGTCAATATCGTCTAGGTGAATAGCTGCAGTGATGTGGTATCACAATAAGTGACCAAGTTATACGACTGTTTGAACGTTGTGTTATATACATTTTGATTTAAAAAGATAAAGGAATTTTAAAAATAAAATATTTCTGTTATAAATTATGTACATCCTTATAATCTAAAAAATATTCAGCATTGACACATATTACGCTTGATCCTGAGTTCGATAAGATTCCAAGTCAAAGTAAAGGTAGTCATAGTTGGTGATTATGATGCTATAATGCCGTCACAATATATCACGTCACGAATTAGCTTTATTTACGACGACACGTCAGATAACTCAACCAGTGATCCGTAATATGTGATATATTATCAAACTATTATCTACCTCACAACTACACTAGTTTCGCGATGTCAGATTAGAATGGATTCCTTACATCTGTGGCACGATATCAGATTTGAAGGATTTATTTCATGAATTATCACATTGAAAGGTGTTATTGTTATTGTTGCTGATTTGGCTACAGATAATAAATCGGCATGTTTCGTCTTGTCTGAATGACCTTAGAGAAGGTGACATGATACTTGGAAGGGCTTTTTTTTTACACAATACATGGACATTTATTTGACAGTACCAGCGAAAAGTCAGAAGGAATAGGATATATATATATCGTATTGATATATCACTATAAGATCAATATGCAATGGTTTACCACATAAATATAATGTCATAACTTTTTATTTCTAGAATTAAACTTAATCTCTACAATCATATTGCATATTTTCAAAGTCAATATAGAATCTGTCCTGAATCTTAAATCAGATAAGGACTGCGGAGAAAGCATTTGTAACTTATTTATTTTCTTGTAGGCAAAACACATAATATATATCAAATTTATAACAAACTTAAAGAAAAGCATGCAGGCATGAGGTTTAAGCCAGTATATTATCAAGCGCTGATGAAGCAAATGACGCTTATATTACATCCACACCTGGTCATATTCCTTGCCGGTTCAATTTTTATATCATTTTACTGTACAGCTTTTGTCTCCCAAACCACATAAGAAAATACAAAAAAATAATTGCTGCTATAAAACTAGCAACATTTGCAAACATCATGGTATTATAATGTAGTCTTCAATGTTCCTTCATTTAACATTACCTTCGTTCGATTGTTTACGACTATGTTTGTTTGTCACAGATAAATAATTGATGAAATCCTTCACATTACCGAGGTATACTTGTTCTTAAATTGCTGTGCCCGGTCGAGTTTTTTGCCATTTAGACAAATTGTTAAACTGTTCGGATTTGCCCAATTTCCATAATGATAACTTTGAAACATCTGTATTTTCGACGTATCTTGATGTTTATTTGTTATGAGGCCAATCACAATTCAGTTCCATTTATAGCTACTGATATTTCGTGGTATCTCCGAACAGTACAGGCATAATCGTGATTATACAAAAGAGTTCTAATATTGAAAAAGCAGCAAAGAAATTTAACACTAATTATGGACAAATTATAAGTTACTTGCGACTGTTCAGTTATGGCTGTGGTCTTTCAAAATTGTACTTAGTGATGTAGCTTTCCTTGATACATCCAACTTTATAGAGTATTTAATGAGTGCTTGGGATTGAAATGCAACAATAATTATATCACTTGAGTCACATCAGCATTTAGAATTTAAAAAAAAATGTGTTGTGCTGTCCGATTAGTTTACATTTTACAATATATTACTATAAAGTACCATACAAGTCTGAAAAAAAGCAAAAATCTCTCGCGAGGTTCTTAAACTGTCACGTTAAGCAGAGTTATTTCCAGCAGTTATGGACTAGTTTTCTAGAAGCAAGCAACAGACAAATGGAATAGCCATGGGTACCAGCATATCTTTCTAAATTCACAATCAAAAGATAGTCCGCTCTTTTGATTGTATACCATATTCGATTATGTGAGTAAAACACTGATTCAATATTTAGTTATTAATCATAAATTCACGCTAAGTGATGTTTTAAAGTTCTTTATTTGATTGGTTCAATCGTGACTCATACAGCACACATTGACAGTTTAAGAGTTATCCTGGAATGTTTCACAATATGTAAGTGAAATAGAATGTATAGGTTGATAAGTGAGATAAATCCTTAATACATCGGCGTCGTCTGTCATTAAAATATCACAAAATATCTTTCAAATGTATATAACCCTCATTTTTAAACATAAAGTTAATAATATAACTCTAAAATAATATGGAATGTAAAGGAACGTTTACTATACTATGAATCCAGAAGTTGAACACATAAGGACTACTACAAAATACATCCGATACTCCTTCAAAAATGCACACAGTAAGTTAATTATATTTTCGTTTCACTTTTTTTTTCAAACTAGGACAGAATAAATAACTTTTTTGTGATAATTTCAAATATGAGATTTTTAAAGGTTTTGAATTTGAGTTACAGATTGACGCTGAGCATGAACTGACCCGAAAAAAATCGCCGACATCAACGTACAGTTTAGCCTAAATACAACCGCCATACCCGCGAAGACCATTTTGACGAGATTATATATAAAAATTAAACATGCGGAGGTAGTTAAGTTGTTGAAATTGAAAAAAGTGCTATTCAGGCATATATTGCTTGAAGACTGGAGCGGCCTCTATTTATACATTTTTTTTATGTATTTATAGGCGATGAACCGATCGTCGATTGATCAAATTATTGGTGTTTATCTGTTCTCTACAGAAATATGTTCATGATCAACTGCCGACAG
The DNA here is from genome assembly GCF_902652985.1 of Pecten maximus. Classification (NCBI taxonomy): domain Eukaryota; kingdom Metazoa; phylum Mollusca; class Bivalvia; order Pectinida; family Pectinidae; genus Pecten; species Pecten maximus. Next base: position 8,561,391 of record NC_047022.1, on the reverse strand, counting down.
TTGTACACGGGTATTCTTTATTAATATGTGGCATTTTCCTCCAGAACAGAAGCAGTCATGGGCATATTGAGGTAATTGATGTGTATTGTATAGCAGCAATGCACGTTAATAATTATTTCAATTATTTATTTATCAAATGATATCTGTAAATGCATATATAGTATTCGGTAATATAAATATTGCTTTGCATTGGTGCATAATAGATCTTTTACTCCAAACATTTATTTCACTATTATTTTCCTATAGATTTGATTTCGTGTCAGCTTATCGATTTAACACATAAAGATACAGTATACATGTTTAAGCCATAAATACAATTTCACAAATTTTTGTACGTGATGAATTATTTTCCCTCCCAGTGTCTTCCAGAATTCTGTGAATCGTGGATATGTTTTACATAAGATAAGCTTATATATTATGGCAAAGTACTCGTCAACAGTCCTAAAATGAGTCCAGTGATGAGAAGGAATGAAATTTGGTGTGAAGAACTTGTTCCAGAAGCACCACGGTCCTCTCTTTTAGGAGGCGGAGTTGGTGTTGTGGGGACTGTAGGTATTACTCTGTAAAAGCCATTGTCTTCAATAAGATTTCGGTAATAACTGGCTGAGGCCTTGGGCGTCCTTGGTCTTGTTGGGTCAGTGAAATCGACATAGTGAAGACCAAATCTCTCGGAGTATCCCCGCGACCATTCAAAGTTGTCCATCAGGGACCAAGCGGTGTAACCACGTACGTCAACTTTGTCTACGTGGATAGCTGCAGAGAATCAGTTTCAAAATAAAACAGCGATAACAATATATGCATGCACCCCCTTAACTCCATTCAACTGTCTTTCTATGGCCATGCCATTTAATTCTTAGTGCTGATGAGGAGCAAATTTTAAAAGCAGGCAATTTAGGTTTAGTCAATCGTGAATTATGAATTGACATTTTGTAATGAAACTGAAGTATATATATTTTTTGATAAAATGCTTCACGCTGATTAATTATTTCTGAATTCGCCGTAAATCTAGGGTTGGTCACTTTGTGGTAAGAAACTTTCGAACATGAAACAATATTTTAATATGATCTGATGATATTGACAGAAAGGCTTTATATTTATTCGAAGTAGAATGTAGAAAAATAAAATGTCGTGTGAAATAACTATTTTCTGAGAAATGTTCAGGTGACATTGTTTTTGAAATACAATGGTATCAAGCTCAGTAGTTTTACAATGCTTTGGGAAGAAGATCTTTTCGAAAGCACAAAGCAAATTCAAAGCAAAACAAAGCCAAAAGAAGCACGAAGCACCAATTTAAGCCATATCTAACTAACTCGATAGTCTGGTATTTCCGGTGAGTGCCAACACATTTTCAGTTTTAATAAATAACAGTTTTTCATTCCATCTAAAGTAATACGATGTACTTACCCTTGAGAACTTCATTGATATAGTGTTTGTAATAGAAGATTCTATGATCATCAGACAGGGAGCCGTTTCTGTCCGAGACGCCATTCTCTGTCACATAAACCGGGACGTCACCATAGTGATCCTTAATCCAGTTCAGCATTCGGCGGATTCCAAACGGAGTGACCGTCAGCCAGGAAGACCCAGATCTTGATTTGAAGAAAAAGATAATTAATTGAATAAGCTAGGGTATGCATTACATTGCACTTTCGCATTTTCAATATTATGCTGTCATGGTAGATTTGTAAGAAAGCGTTACACAGTTTTTAATATGTTTTGTTTAGTTTAACAATTCGCAGCAATACCTTGCTGGTCGGACAGAGAACATATAATATTAAATATATTAAAATGTAGCTCTAGGTCTGTCTCCATTACTAAATGAGCGGAAAATAATTTATTGCAGAAAGACTACAAAATGAACCCTATAAGCATAACAAGTTTTATAAGGATTTGACATGAATATTTACCCTAGCCAGGACGGATCTTTAGACATTTTTACATCCATATCTGAGTAGTAATCTCGAGGATAGGTTTCATCCAGGTAATATTCCGCAAGATTGGAAGTGTAGAAGTTTAATCCTACGAAATCCGTGGCTCCTGAAATTAAACATGCCGTTGGTAATATAAAAAAAGTTTCGTTTATTACATTCATCTTCAGCTTAGAGTAAAAGACTTTTAGTTACTGGTGCATTTTTTAGGGGAACTTTGGAATTTGTCTGCTCTTTGTCAGTGACACAACTTTCACTTATATTCTAAATTCTATTATACATACAATGAAAAACTCCCAATTCATTCAATATTTGTATCATATTACGCTGTTTGTCATACTGATATTTTGCAAAAAGCGGCACATTTTACTAAATAAACTTAAACGTTTAATATTGTGCATTACGGCTTTTTCGAAACACAATGATTGATTAGTATTCAAATATAAATTAATCATTTACAAAATTAACCTTTTTCAATTACCATAATTTATATCATCATCCGCAAATAACGATCAATAAAACAGAGTGAACTCTCTCAATAAGACACGACTTTATAATTTAGATATTTCTACTGTTTATTACTTCTTACCCTTTAAATTCTTTTTCTCCTCCGGTGTAAACTCTGGCAGTCTACTTTTTGTCAGATTTTGTATAGCACTTTTGTTTGCGATCTGCATTTTCATGACGTCTGGGTAGTCACCGTTATTTAACACTGGATTAATAAACCAACCGAAATGGAACTGGAGCGCGCGCTCGGCTGCCTCTCTGTCGGATGGAACACTCTCACTTTTGGGTACTTCCCAGTCACAGTTGCAGGTAATGCCCACCTTTCCTAAAACAGATATTCCCACATATGCACCGCTAAGGTGAAAGTAACATGATTGTAACGGTAGCAAATATTACGGAATACCTTAGCTAATAGTCAAGGTCAATATCACTTTACCTATGAAACCAAGTTAACTTTAAAGAAATTCATTTGATTGCTTTTAAGTTACTCGATGTTTGCCAAATTAGCAGATTAAATTTTTTATCCGAGATCTAGTTGTCAATTTTCAAATTAAGCGAGGCTTGATAGTTTATATGATTTCAAAGGCAAGCTAATTACTCTGTCAATTATTAAGACCCTTTGAATATAATTTACATCTCTTCCATGCAAGTAATTCACTGTATCCATACCATGCTGCTTCTGCTTGAACTCGTTTTCATAAACCCTGTACGCCTTGCCGTGTGCCCTAATCAGATTGTGGGCAGCGATGTAGACCTTGTCCCCGGGGCTGACGATCCCGGGGGCTTTGTATCCCTGCCCGTATCCCTGGACCGATACCACCCATGGCTCGTTCAGGGTGATCCACGTTTTCACCTAGAATAATAATTTTATACTCATTATGAAGTAGCACGAACATTGTTTTTAATTATGAAGTGTCACGAATATTGTTCTTGATTTACTTCCTTTGGGTGCTATTCGAGTCAAGGTAAACTTACTGAAATCTTATGTTTAGCAGTCTTATGAGAATGATGTTGTCAGTTAAGTATTGTGCTTAAAGATTCTAGACATAAGGACGAACTTGTTGAATAAAACATATTTTATGTTGTAGACCGCCTATCATAATGTGTATGATTACCCTATCTCCAAACTCCCGGAAAGCAAGCCTAGCGTAGTCGGCAAAGGCGTCAGCTATTGAGGCGTTGAGCCAGCCACCGCCTTGGTCCTGTAGAGCCTGAGGCAAGTCCCAGTGATACAGTGTGACCATTGGTGTGATCCCAGCGTCCATAAGGGCGTCGATCAGCTGGTTGTAGTAAGCTATGCCCAGCTGGTTCACGTGGCGAGTGGTACCGTCTGGTAGTATTCGGGGCCATGATAGGGAGAACCGGTAATGTGTCACCTTAAATTTTAAGATATTCATATAAAAATGATTTAAATTTCAAAATAAAATATAATTAGCACTTTAAAATACCTCGTGACATCAATGCTATCATAAAACATAAAATGCCATAAATATTTATAGAAACTACGCTAGATTGTCAAATAGGTTTTGTCATCAAGAAAAAATACTGATCTTGTACAGTTATAATACTTTGTTTCTATCGCTGTGATGATTTACAAAGAGCGAATGATAACCAATATCGATGAAGGCAGGTACATTTTGGTATCAAAACAAGTGAAGGGAATGCTACAGGTATGATATATCGTATTGCTATATCTTTCAACTTCATGGAATGCGTTTGACAAATCTAATTATGCGTACAGATGTGAATACGATGTTGTAACATTATCAAAGAGAGCGATTAGATTTTTAATGGAACAGCACGTGATCGCATATAGACCAATTTGCATCTGATACAAAATGAAAATGTAATAATGGCATGTATGCCTTCTCCTTCAATACCTTCATGTCTTTGAGGAGCTGGACGTCATCCAAGTATTTATGGTAACTGTCACATGCTACATCGCCAGTATCATTGTTGTCCACGTGACCTTGATGGGAGAACGTGTCCCATATACTTAATCCCTTACCTGTAATTACGATACAATAACACGTAAAGACGGATTAGGGAAAACATATATAAACTCTGAAAAAAGTTCAGTTGCTTGAGTTACTGTAACAAAGATGATAAATAACAGACTAACATGATAACGAAATATAAAAGTGTTCGTCCCGTAAAGAAGAAACAAACAAAAAACAAAAATACCACACACACACACACACAGTACATCGTACCTTTCACTGATGTATCAAAATGTATGCAATGCTATTTAAGAATAATGATGAATTACCCTTATCTAAGAGTAAGATTTGCACAATATTGACATAGTTGTGACTTTATCATTTCTTCTCTTTCTTATTATTGTAACTCGCCGTCACGAAGTCTAGTGGGAGCTCTTACTATATTCTGGTGCTTTAGCAATTTGTGTTATCTTTTTTTGATAGATAACAGTGTAGTGTGTAAATGGGGATACTGATTAGGTAATTCACACATGTTTCTTGACGAGGCCTTAACACTGAAACCTGCAGTGTATCGCGAACATGAAGGGCGGTCCTTAGATGAGCATAGATATGACGTTGTACAGGGGTTAGGGAAACTAATTAGTTCCAAAACAAATTAGAGCCCGGCTTGTTACAACGGACCATCGTGTATATCTATGGTCGATGCTTTAACCATAGTGGACTGAGCTCTCCAATTTTGCTTCTATTTGTGTGAGAAACAGCACTTGACATGAACAATATCATCATACCTGCATTCGTGAAAAAGACAAATGAGCGGACAGGTAATTATGATGGAATGGCAGCCAAGGAAAACGCTATATGCCACGACAAAAAAAAAACGGTATAGAACCTCGTCCTTTTGTATAGAAAGAATATGCATTGTTTATACTTACCATCTTCGTTCCAGCCTCCTTCCACCTGATAAGCCGCTGTAGCAGCACTCCATGCAAAGCCTTCTGGGAAGGTTTCATACAGAAATTCGTCCTGGTAGGGCAATGGGTCCAGATCCTTGTAAAATCCATTTGCTCGAACTACGTTCCGAATAAAACTTGCGGACAATTTCGGTGTCCTGGTCCGGCGAGGATCTGTGAAGTTAACGTGATATACTCCAAATTTCTCTGTGTAACCGGCGCCCCATTCAAACTGATCCATTAGAGATGACACGGAGTAGCCCCTAACATCACATCCATCAAGCTTGATAGCTAAAATACAAAACCGACAATTAGGTTCAAGGTCACAGTCGAAAGAAAATGTTTTAGGTTAATCAAGGAAAATAACTAACATTTAAACTAACTATAAGATTAGAAATGAGTTTTGACACATATAAAGTATTGGAACGTATTTTTGAATTGAGGATGCACTACAATTCAACTATGTTTTATCTGCTTGAATTAAATCGCATATTGGTGAATCGCTAAATAAATACGATTTCACAGACCTTGATATCATTTTGACCAAAAGATATTTTGATTTTATTAATATCCGAATTTAAATAATTTAATTGCTGCGTAGATATTAATGCTTCAAAAAATTTTCAAGTTCAACAACTTACCAGATTACAGACTCTATATGTATTCATTTATGTTGTAGCGCTTTCCAAGTACTAGGTAACCGTTCGGTAATTTTGATCTAAATAGTCAACCTTGTTATATATATTCTTTTGGAATAAGGTGTGCAATGCTAGCACTGATTTCGTTTGGAAAACTTTATTCCTTATCCGGGTGAGTAACTTTATATTTGGAAAGAACCCTTTTTGTAGAACCAGTTTTATTCGGGACATATCAGACACCATGATACGATTTGGAATACACTCATTCTTCCTTGAATTCGTTCTTTCATCTTTGACATGCAACTCAAGACAGTGGAAACTCTTTGTTAAAAACGTTACCGAACAGTTTTATTTCAATGAGTGGTGCTATAAAAGTGAGAACAATTATCTACTGAAGTGCTATACTAGTATACACCCACACATTGGCACAAATCCTCTTTGGGAATTGAGCTTGAAGTATCCAAACCTAACGTGGACAATAGCGGAATTAATAAAATTATCGTATAGGACAGAAGCCGAAAGAGTAACTTGTAAATTGTGTCGAAAAGAAACAGACAACATAGCAAAGCATTTTCTTGTGCAATGTCCATATCTATTCAGCAGTAGAGATGTGCTATTGGAGCATGTTGTTAACACACTGAAAGTTAGTGATTACGTTAAATTGGATTCGCTGGAAGAAGATGAGCAGTACTTGTTTCTGTTAGGAAGTAGAATGGTGATGGATATAGACGATAGTGAGTGGGAGAACTGCATCACTGGAGTTGCGCACTGCGTAGAACAGATGCTATTTGAAGTTAGCACTTTTCTTGAGGCATAAATTTCTGTGTTTGAGATACCGGTGACACTGAATTATGTAAATAATCTGCAACGCATATAATGTAGCAATGTAACATGTATATATCATGTTTTCTTTACTTTATTCATGTTAATTAGTTCACTGATAAAAGACATGTAATCTCAAAATTGAGGAAATAAAGAATCTGTCTGTCTGTCTGTATAGAGTGTCGTCGAAATGCATTATCATTCTTGAAATTGTAACAGCTTGACATTTTACCAGTAGATCTGCAGTTCAGGAATTAACACATTTGAAAAGAAAAACTGATTTATTTTGAACAAGCGTCTGCTTTGGTTATAAGAGAAGTTATGTCAGTGGCCAATCGATCACTTAGGTCACTCTTATTTTTACAAACCTTTCAGGACTTCGTCGATGTGTTCTTTGTGATAATTGACACGATGGTCATCCTGGAGTGACCCATCCTTATCCGACACTCCGTTGTCCGCAATGTACACAGGCACACCTGGGTACTTATATTTTATCCAATTTAACAGTTTCCTCATGCCAAACGGTGTCACGCGTAACCATGACGACCCGCTCCTGTGTTCAAATATAATAAAGCTTGAAATGTTTTTTACGTAATTTAAAGAAAAAATATCAGATAAAACAACATCTTTGTTTACTTTCCAAGCATTCCTTATCTTTTTCGCTTTGAACGATATAGTTGAATGAACACACAGTAAAGTACGGAAATACAGAAACGGCAGGTAAAATAAGCGCATTATATATTCACTGTCTCATGATCACAAAAAGTAACAATGGATGGATTTGGAATGGCATAAGATTTTAAAACTACAGCCGAGTTTAAAAATAGCATCACTCTTCGCAAATGCTTCATAATGTTCAAAGCCATTAAATCGTAGTATTGAGACTTTTATGGAAAGGCTATTTCGGTAGGATTTTAAGGTCATTTTTCGTAATTTGTATTTTAAGGAATCGCAAGGTCGGATATTACGATAATATTTTAACTGCTATTGACAAGGTACTGCAATTTTTATTGTGGCTTTACCTCATGGCTGACTAGTATTCACATGTCAACATTTAGGTATATCTACGAATCTATTCATCTATGTGTATTCGTGAAATAAATTAATATTGTGATATAACAAAGAGCTACACTTTTTTTTTGAAAAACTGTTTATCTAAATACTTACTCAGGCCAGCTTTGATTTACTTCTGATTTGAGATCCTGGTCGTCATAATAACTTGGTGTTGACGGTGGTTGTTTGGAATTGCTTATTAGCTGTGACGTGTAGAATTTGACTCCCATGTGGTCAGCCGAACCTGCAGTTTCGATTAGTATCAAATACAACTTAAAACTTCATGTAGATTATAAGTTCAACAATATTAAAGTAAGTATGGAATTTTACCTAAGTAAAATATCTATTGAGGTGGGGAAAAGCACATTTTTATACATATCACATGTTTCGTTTGAAATTTTGGACAAGAAGTTTAAAGTCTTCCCTTATCTCTCTTGTACATCGTTACATATTTTACCTTTGATAGTGTGTACGAATTGTTTCCCTTTCTAATGGTTGTAGCATCATATTACACCACTATATTTACTTTTCAAATATTTACAATTCGGAAGTCAAAATTGTCGGTCATTTAAAACGGAACGGTTTGGCAAATGTCATTTCACAATAACAGAGTGCAACTCGTAAATTTCTTCTGAGTATCAGTGTGGTACAGAAACCGGCAAATATTGATCAAAACGTAACTATAATCCCTATATAATGGTCACTTTATGTTAACCGATTCAAATTTTGTATTTTATACAATCTGTATCATTGTTTTGATACTGTAAATAAGCTGTTTCATTCAAAAATTGTTTTAAACTATTTAATCTTTTTACAGTAGAAGTAAACATTGATTTTTTTCCGGCAGGATATTTGGAAAAGTAATAAAAAAAAGTGTTGTTTCTGCTTTCAATTTACAACATTTTTTGGCAACTCTTTTCACTATGTTTGTAATATGTCACAAAATAACCAATCAAAAGTATCAACATCTCATACTGATCATTAAGAAGCCAGTCTTACCTCGAATCATGTCTTGTTCCGCAGACGTGAACTCCGGTAAGCGACTCTTTGTAAGGTTCTGGAGTTTACTCTTCATGCTGATCTGTGCTTTCATCACTGGTGGGTATTGTCCGGTAAGGAAAATCGGGTCGGCGAACCATCCAAGATTGAAATCCAAATACCGCTCTGATGCAAGCACGTCGAACGGGTTATAGGTCTGTTTTGGCTCGGCCCATTTTACATGTAATGTGATTCCAATCTTTCCTGTATTTTAAGATAATATAAAAGTATTCCCAATTGTAAGAAACAAACCTAAAATACGAAAACTGATAATGAATATTTTGTTTGCTTTTATACAGAATATACATTCAAACAACTCTGGCCCTCAATTTACATTAATGGCATCATACTGAACATAATAAAAATTGAACTTTGTGACAACAATGACCCACAAGGAGTATTTACTGTAATGAGTTGCATCATTTCCATTTTAGACAGCTAATGACATGGAGTTGTGTATTGCAGGAGTTTGCGTATTAGAATGTTGTATAATTGACGCTTGACTGGGTATATTTAGTAACAATAACTAGCACATTATCAATCAAAGAGCTATATATAGGTCGAAGGAACTTAAGCAACCGGGATTGATCAAACAGTATGATCGAGAAACGCCGGAGGAGCCGGAAGGAGTGTATTTTCGCAAATTAGAGTGTAGTTTTAGGAACCAACACCAAGAAAAGAGAGAACACGGGAAGATCTGGGACTTTGGGACGTATCTGTGTTCTCAGAATTTTCTAGTGGATTTCTATTTGTATGTTTTCCTTAATATGGGATGTATACTTCACCAGTACCTAGTGTGTTCTGTGGGATTGTGTGAGACACCATAGTAAGTGCTGAATGGTTGATTCGGACTAGGATTTATGTGTATCATGACGTCATTGATGTGTACATAAAAGTTTGAAATCTTTGAATAATTTGTTTGGGTTATCACTGCCGTAGTCACATTAATTCCTGGACTTATATAGACAAAGTTTCGTATCCGAAAGAAACGCTACACATCACTTTATTTTGAGGGTAATATAAGTAATGCCTTCTACGAAACCTATTTCTTTGTTAAGTTCTAGCGATAAACATCAGTATGAAGAGGAAGACAAAAAAGTTAATCTTGATAATACATTTCTGACACTTACCTTTCTGTGAGGGTCTGAAGTCTGTATCATACACTCGGTAAGCTTTTGCGTGCGCCTTAATAAGATTGTGGACGGCTGTGTACACTTCAGTGCCTATTCCAGACACGCTCGGAGGTGACGTAGCACCAACGTATCCAGATACTGCAAATGTGTGGGGGTCATCAATTGTGTACCACATCTTGACCTGTGTGCGAAGGCAATTTTTGTACGATTTAACTGTGAATTAAGACCATTTAATGTGATAATCTTCTGTATTAAAACATTTCATGACATTTAAAGTGAAACGGCCATGGCATCTAGCACATTCAGATATTCTTTACTGTTTGTATTTCATCGTCATTTTTATTTTTCAAGAATCTATTTGAATTTCAGAGTAGACAAGTATGTGAAATTATCATTAGAGGGTCAAATAAACTTCAATTTCAAGAACTAAAGAGTCCACCTTATCTCCAAATTCCTGGAAGCAGATCCTGGCATAGTCGACAAAATAATCGACCATTGACTCATTAAGCCATCCTCCATTGTTTTGTAGTGCCTGTGGGAAGTCGCTGTCGAAGAGTGTGATGACAGGCTGGATGTTGGCCTCCAATAGGGTGTCTATTAGGCGGTGATAATATGCCACGCCCGCGTCATTTTTGTTGCCTTTTGTACCATTGGGAAGGATCCGAGACCAAGATAGAGAAAACTTATAGTGCGACACCTGGCAAAAGAAAATTTGAATAGTGCTATATTAATTGGATTTGATAAGCTAAAACAACATGGAACAAAATCAGTCAAATATGCCACAAGGGAAATAAAATAATATTACTTGCAATGAATAATCCTTATATTGTACTTAACTGTATCCTAAATGACTCGTTAGATATTTCAATGATGAGTTCTGGTTACTAAGCGCATTGCATTATCAACACTGATATAATATCAGTATTTCTGATTACAGATATTTCAAATATATTTGTCCCCACCGGTGATATCTTGAGTGGAATAAGAGATATAGAATGTGCTGTAAAGGAAATTGAATATTTCACAAGCATAAGGAATCAATGCAAAGTATTTTCATCTAACATTAAATGGTTTTAAGCCTCACTATGAGTATTGCACACTTCGCAAACTGTCATCATATATTCAACATAAAACAAATCTAAGTACTTCAGAAGCTCAAGCTTGTTGAGTGTAAGTTGAAATGGAGTGAAACTATATTTACTCAAAATGACTTTTTATTCATATAAACACATCTTTGCAAAGCATAAATATAAAAGAGTGTATGGAAAATATACTGACGTATACTTTTGTATAATCCTTTCTCGTACAAGCAAAATGTTGACACATTTATGACCTTGAAACTGATGTGATTAATTTCAAAGTGTTAGCAATACGTACTCATTGAGAAATGCATCCTGATGAAGATTTAAAATATCATGTTATAATAGAGATACCAAGGATATATTATGAATGTGAAATAACAAATTATCTTGACAAGCGTTGCTTTTAAAATGTAATCAAAAGTTTTAATCTTTAGCTGTCTCTTTATTAGCGATATTTGTATATTGAATACGTAAATTTATAACGACAGGAAAGCAAAAACAGGAAAAGTATCTTTAGGTAGGATTTTAGGTAGGACGCAAGGACACAGACGAAAATATATCAAATCTTGTTACTTGTTTCCTCGACAGACAGAAATATGTTGGCCGGTGTAAAATGTGTTCATATCAATTTTGTCACTTGCATTTTATGTGGAAATATATGAAAAAAGTCAGTTATCAGAAGTGTTGTCATTTGGTACATCAAGTCATATTTACATCAAGTTGTTTGAGCATTTTGACATCTTCCGTGTACTGGTCATAGCTGTCACAGGCAACATCAGCATTACCAGAACTTGGTACCTGTTGGTGGAGATACTTATCCCATGTACTCTCGCCTCGCCCTGTAATCATTTAAGATACGACAGATGCAAATACATTTTTAAAACAATACCATATATCCCATGCACCGTAAGAATATCTTCGTATCTACTACATAAAGCATAGCATCCATCTGAAAGACATTTCCTATATTTTCTATCAAAACGTCACCTTCCATCTAAAGGACAATCTCTATATCTATATCTTAGTATAATAATAGTATCGCTTACTATCTAAATAAAGGGCATTTCCCCAAAAAATTGTATCTGCAGTAATAATTGGAAGGAGTGTACAGAAACCTATATGTGTACGACTATTTATTAGATATGCGTTTAGTAGTTTTCAAGCATACATGCCAAAATTCGAAATCAATAAATTATGTAAAACTGTTCGCTGTTCTCTTTGAGAAATTTGGAAAAATAAAGAAGGAATTCAGTGATACTAATCTTTGAGTTTAAAAGGGAAATATTTTATATACTGTTATTTCGAAATTGAATATTTATAATGCTTTACGTTTTCCTGTTCCATTCAAGCTTCCTGGTAAGTTGTATACTATATGTATCACAACTTATTCCCAAGTTTGAATAACGACACTACATTATATAAACAATCTGTGAACAGTAACCGCGATTGATCGGTCCTGTTTAAGTTTCTTTAATACATCTTGTCAAATAAAGTAATAATAACAAAAACGAATTAATATCTTACCAGAAACATTCCATGCGCCCTCTACTTGGTAAGCTGATGAGGACGCACTCCAAGCGAAACCCTTAGGAAACTCCCCGTAAAGGAACTCATTCTCGTAAGTGTAAGTCTTTATAACTCCAGGAGCTGTCATTGCCTCTCGTCGGAAGCCATTGTCTTTTATAACCTGAGAATAGAAAAATGCCGACTCTTTCGGTGTCCGGGATCTTTCAGGATCAGTGAAGTTGACGAAGTGAAGACCGAAGCGCTCGTCATACCCGCTACCCCATTCAAAGTTGTCCATCAGAGACCAGGCTGTGTAACCCTTCACATTTACTTCATCAAGCTTCCGAGCTGTAAGTCATAATTGTAACTTATACAACTTAAATGCACAGAGAAGGAAATAGCGTTAAAATTATTTTAAACAAGCGTGATGATATGCTTCAAAAGTTCATGTGATTATTTGCTCTGATCTGATTATACATATTTCGTACAGTTGATGACTGATTGCGAAGCCTATTTTATAAAATATCGCATCATTTCTAAAGAAATACTACTGTATCAATCGGTGATTAATATTGAGCATTCTATAAATGAGGATGGAATTAGTGTTGAGCTTATCCTCCATGACTTTTAAAATTTTGCCAGAAGTGACTTTCTTTGTACAATGTAGGTGTACGTTATAATTACATCTATCTTTATTTGCGTTTCCTGTATAAAATACATAATAATTAACTCGATTTTGAATCTCACCTTTGAGCACTTCATTAATGTAAGACCTGTAATAGTTAATTCTGTGTACGTCTGGCAAGGACCCGTTCCTATCGGACACTCCATTCTCCGTTACATACACAGGCAAATCTCCATAATGATTTTTGATCCAATTCAACATTTTTCGGATACCGAATGGAGTCACCCATAACCAATTTGACCCTGACCTTGAAACATAAATATTTATGTGTAATGCACGTATGGAAGTTTTGATCATTTAGTGATTTCTCCAATCATGATCAAAAACTTGTTTTGCTTTGTTTTTTGTTGTTGTTTTGAGATTTCTAATTCAGATAGTTTTATATACTGGTTTATTTTGTCACTGTTTTGTTCTTTTGTAATCAATAAAAACAAATAACAGATACAAATAATCAGGACAAAAGTTTCACTTTAATAAAGAAAGAAATATATATCCTAAACATTTCAAAAACGATTTAGCCTACTTTGAAATGAAGTCCTGATCCTTTCCTTACCCTAGCCATTTTGGGTCTGTAGAGCCCCCAGTATCTTTGTCTGCATCGTAACTAATGTCATTGATGTCTCTATCCTCTGGATGTACTAGCCCGGATGTGTAGAAATTGAGACCGAGGAAATCTGTCGCTCCTGGGAAATCAGAAGTTATCATTTGATTTCACAGCAAACTAAAATGTCAACAAATAAATTAAAATTTTGTATTCATTAAGTGTGATTTTATCGAGTTTCACAAGATGAAAAGTTGTTCACCCTATTTTTAAACAAAAAATGTACATTTCCCGAAACTAAATCGCAAAATTAAAAATCATTTGTCCTGAAATGAATATTAACAAACCTTTAATCATCATTGTTTCTGTGTCTGTGAACTGTGGTAGTCGCGACTCGTTGAATCCTTGCAGAACACTCTTGTTCCCAACCTGCCACTTCATTACATCAGGATAATCACCATGGACAAGAGGATTGGCAAACCAGCCGAAGTCGAACTGGGTCGCCCTCTCTGCAGCCTCGAGGTGAGACGGGTTGAATGGATCCTCGGGCTCCGACCAGCCAGCATTCAGAGTTATACCGACCTGTCCTGCAGCCAAATTTTACAAATTTATTTCGTCTTTTCAGGTCATTTCATACTTGGATACACGAGTCATTAGTTGTTGTCATTATGACTCAGTTCGGAAATATCTTTATACAAATTTGCATCCGGAGTAGTTTTAAATTAGACAAGAGTCCAATGTATCCAGATAGATTTTAGTCATATTACATTCAAATATCTTTTTCATAACAGAATTTTCAAATTTGATTCAACGATGACTGCCATATCAGCTCCAGCTATATTTTATTTAAACTTTTATCTATTCACCTGTCATTCATACCTGAAAATGTTGAATATTTGTAACCACCTGACTAATACCATGCAACTACATGTATATATCATTATAAAGACATTATCACAATAACCGTCTTATTTTCAAGAATGACTAAAGCCTTTTCGCTCTATGATTTCTCCCTCTCTTTCAATTGTGTTTATGGCTGGTGTGTCAATGGTATTCGAAGTCTATAATATAGCAGTACATGCATCGGGGAGGAAATGACTTTTTTTTCTGAGATTAACACAAACTCAGGCAAATTTTCATCATTTTGTTTCATTACACTAGTCAGTGTTACAGCGATAACTATGACAAGTTTTAATTGGTGATATTATATTCAGCGTTAATCTTTACTTATTTCGAATATTTATGAGCAAATACGCTAAAATATCACAAATGCTAATAATATACGTGTGGGGGAGTATATGCTGTACAGGGAATATAATTTGTGGGCTTTACCGTTTTGCTGTTGACGGTATGTGGAGTTGTAGATTTGCCACGTTTTGGCGTGAGCTAGGATCAAGTGGTGACTAACAATGTATGCGTTAGTCCCAGGTCCATACATTCCCGGAGCGAACACGGCTACACTATATCCCAGCCACGATACAATCCACGGCTCGTTAAAAGTGATCCAGAATTTTACCTGAAGAAGTTCAAACACTTATATCGTCCGTCAATCATAAGCATGTAAATCCTGTATAATCTTTATTTATTGAAAATAAGCTACGCTATCAACGTTTTGACTGTTAATCAAAATTATTTTTTAACACACCATTTCAAACGTGTTGGAGTTTAAAGGAAATGAGACAAAGCATTAAAAATATATAGTTATGATAAGTATAATATGATAATAAGATACGGATGTACACTATACTCAAGGTAAAAAATAAATCCAACGACATAAGGTTGATTGCAATAGCAATGCACAAAAACGCTACCTGACCATGACAAACTATGCTATAAGTACGTCATATATTTTTGTTATGTTTGTCTAATGCATAATAATTTCGCAACATACCCGGTCTCCGAATTGTTGGAAGCAGAACTCTGCATATTCAGAGAATATATCGATCATAGATTCATTAAGCCATCCGTTGTACTTGAGCTGAAGGGCCTGAGGAAGGTCCCAATGGTAGAGTGTGATCATGGGCTGGATGTTCTCCGCCAGAAGACCGTCAATAAGTTTGTTATAGTAGTCGATACCATCTTGATTAGCACTTGCCACAGTGCCGTTTGGTAAGACTCTTGGCCAGGATATTGAGAAACGGTAATGGGAAACCTGCAAAGAATAAAACAAATCAAATAACGATTGACAATTGTACTAATATATAATATGAAAGTATGCCGAATGAGTGCATTTTGTAACTTTTGTTAACGGTTTGCGAATTATTTGTTAAACTGATTTCGATACGGGTTATATATAAAGCATGCTAAAAGTACGTCTTCATGATAAATATTTACAGGGCTTTTATCCGAGTTTGAATTTCATATCCTTTTATCGTTTGATTTTCATATCCTTTTATCGTTTGATTTATTCTAGATCTAAAAAAAAACCGTGTCCGTTTGGATATAGTCTATTTAAAATAATATATTGATGTACTCGTTGCAAGTGTGATTCATGTATGTATATTGTTTCTGACGCTGTTTAAATAGGGCATTGCTTGAGATTCTGAAAGGCGTTCGGGTAGGTATCGTTATTCATGCTTGCATACATGTGATGTATGTAAGTGTGTGTGTGGAAAGGGTCAAGTGGTCAAGCTTACGTATTAGGCGTGCGAAAAAAAGTGAAAAACGGAAGTAGTCATAGGTCAGTTTTTATATTCAACTAACCATGGTTGCCATTAAGGACAAGTATATGTATCGTCAAATACAGTTAACCTGACTGTAGAATAAAAACGTACCCCGAGGTGTTTGAGCAGCTGTATATCTTCCTTGTATTTGTGGTAACTGTCACAGGCCACATTGCCGTTGTTATTATTTGCAATTTTCCCTGGGGTCTGTGCCCAAACATCCCAGATTGATAGACCACGCCCTGTAAAGTGTTAGTTACAGAAACAATGTACGTATACCGTTAGACTCATAGGCGCTCTAGCGAAAGGATTTCTAGTATTTACTATAAATTTAATTTTATATTTCGTCTTCTGTTCAGTTTTCATCACGCAAAATACACCCTATCCTTAGAGGGGTGTTAATTTCATCTTCTAACTGTTTACAACTCAATGCAAATGCCTCCAAATGTATTCAAATCTACCATTCGCTTACAGCCGAATTAATTTTCTAGGAGCTTATACGTATCTTAGATATATACTAACAGTTTGATCGGTGCCTAAATATAAAGTATTAAACTTCTTGTTTTTCATGTGAAAACTATCGTGATCTACCATTAATGGAGAGGTATTTTTCAAATAAATCACATCTCTCTTAATATCTCTTAAGGAAATACCTTGTTATCCATTCATACACATACTATACTATACTACAAACCTCATTTGGATATTTTTCAAAATAATAATGCGTCATCAAACTTGAAACAAAATATTATGAGCGATATTCCCGAATAAGATAATTTTGCTAACATCATCTTCGTTTCTCTGGCATATTTTCCTTTACTGGCAATTACTTACCACCTTCATCCCAGCCTCCTTCCACCTGATAGGCTGCTGTTGCTGAACTCCAAACAAAATCCTCAGGAAAAACATCATAGAAGAACTCATTCTCCATCTCAGGTGCGACGCCCCTACCTCCGATTCCAGGGTAGCCATGTTGGAATGCGCTCTCCGAAACCAGCTGTCTGTAGAAGGAGGCTGAATGTTTGGGAACCCTGGTCAAATCAGGGTCACTAAAGTCGATGTGGTACAAACCGTATTTATTGGCATAGCCGAAGGTGATATCGAACGTATCCATAATACTCCATACCAGGTATCCAGTCACGCTGACATTGTCCAGTCGTATAGCTTTAATACAATCGATAATAGTTGTCATAAACTGCATAATATAAAATTGTGTGGGTACTTCATTTATTTCATGGTTTTAATGTATTTAAATAGTTTCGTGGCATACTAATTTTTAGTAAATGCCCATATTACGATTAAAAGTCCTACATTTCAACTTAAAGCTAAAACCAAAATGTGGATAGAAACGATGACCGGAACATACTTTTATCCTAGGAGTATCTCAAAAAACGTTTCTGAATACTGAAACTTATATTTTTTTTAAACTCGATTCGAAGCTTTTTAACTTGAATTGCTTGATTAGTCGTTTTATTCCTCTGGTTTTTTATGCTAAGAGCAGTTTATGTTCAGAAGTCTACTTTAGAAGTGTATTCTAGAAGAGTGCTTTGATCAGCTGAGCGCTCTATCATACACACATATTCCGATATACTTTTAAAACGGAAAGGAAGAGTAATATTACGTACATATTTGGTTTCCATGTATCTCCCATTTTTACTGACAGTGTAGCATCCATAATGGAATGCCTTTTTGGTAGGCTTGTTAATTCAAAGAAGAATATACTCATTTCTTACTTTAACGTCAATATCTTTAACACCTTATTTCGGAGACTTCTCACTCGTTATTGCCATATTGGCTTCATTAGCATACATAATGGAATAACACGTGAATGTTCGGAGCCAGTACGCTTTCAATACGCCAGGAAGGCGTATTTTTTGCGGGTAGGAATTAACTTAATAAAAAGGTGTACTGCGATATACCCCGGTATTAACACATAGGTTATAATTTAGACAATGAAGAAAAACTATAACATATCAATATTTTCACGGGGAAGCAAACTTGAGTGGAGAAAACGGGAGACCGTTTTATCAAGCATAATATTGGATTTATTCTTAAGAGGTTACTGTGTCAAAACAACTTCTACAGGGGTCGAAAACTTCCTCGTCCATTTTTGAAAATTTATCTCAGAAACATTCTCACCTTTCAATACCTCATTGGTATAATCCCGAAGGAAATCTATCCGATCCTGATCTTCTATCCCGTCAGTCTGATCGCATGCTCCATTTTCTGTTATTAAGATAGGAATATCTCCATACTTGCGTTTAATCCAATTCAGCATCTTGCGCATGCCCAATGGAGTTGTATACATCCTACCACCACATGTTCTGAAAGATGTTATTCAAGTCATAAAGACATATTTAAGTGAGATGTCATTTACATGTTTCAAAAAGATCTGGTGTGGTTTAGTTTGCAATTGTTTAACGTCCTATCAACAGCTATGGTCATTTAATGACGGCGTTCCTTGTGTGCAAAAAAGTATGCGTTTGGTGAATGTCTGTTGGTTTCAGGAGGTTTGGCTATTTTCGTGTGTCAAAAAGACGAACACCAATCGAGACTTTACGATGCTTTTGAACAAAAATGTTCTTACCGACTTTTTTTTTTTAAATTGAACATGTTGTTCCTTCTTGCTCAGGTACAAGCTTCAAACATATAAACAAAAAGCATAATCAAGTTAATAGGAAGGAAACAAGGCTCCTCCGACGAAGCTTATAAAATGTAGATGTTTTGGAATTTAGAGTTCCAAAAGAGCACGAAGGAAATCTGCTCCCTAACCCTCACTACAGATAAATAATTATCAAATTCTAACACAATCTATCATGTCTGCAGATTTCATGCAATTATTCAATTTATCTAAAACATATTATTATTAATTGTTATTATCATTGTGTCAAAAAAGACATAGAAACCTACTCTTTCCAGGATGGATCAACGCTGAGAACATATCCAGCATCTTTTTCAAATCTCGTCTTCAGATCAGCTGGATTAGCAGATGTTACTAGTGCCGTGCGGTATATGTTCATTGAGAAGAAGTCCGCAGAACCTTAAAGTACAAATATAAATAAAATTTGAAAATATTTAAAATGTTTATAGATCAGTCGTTTGTATTGTAAACACTATATAGCAATACAAATTCTTTTATTGTTTATCAAAAAACTAATTCATTCTGAAACCTGAAAGTTCATATCAAAATCATTGATCAACAATTGTTTTACCTTTGATGATAAGGCGTTCGTCATCCGTAATGTCTTGCAATCTGGACTCGCTTAGGATTTGAGCTCGACTCGCCTCTGCTACGCGTTTTTTCATCACATCGGGATATGATCCATTGCCGAATATTGGTTCTGCGAACCATCCGACCTTGAATTCCATCGCCCGTTCAGACGCTTCCATATCGGAGGGATTCCCAGCTTGCTTTGGCTCCATCCATTCAGAGTAAAGCACTATGCTTACTTTACCTGCCGAATACACCATTAAATAATAGTAAGATATTTATTTTTTTAAATTCGAAAACAACTTTTTATTAATTAAATACTTTTAAACCCGTTTTTTATATGAAAATTTTATTCTCAAGTTTGGAAAAATCTTTTATATTTCAAGAACATAAGGCTTTTTTGAAATTCTATAGAAAAAAGCAACAGGTTTTGCATGCTTTTGCATAAATTATCTAAAACATCATGTGTTTAATGCTCTATCAACAATTGTTTTCCGTTCATGCATTGATTTCTGTTATATGGTCCGACTTTGAGTTTCCACCGATATTAAGGACGTCTCTCTTACGATTGATGCTCACATGATCAATAAAATAGTAATTATATTAAGTCATACATTAAGTCATACACCAAGGGAAAAAATTACTGCAAACATGTGGCGGTTTTATTTTTAATATTGCATGTTTAACGCTGAAAAAATGAAAATGCTTGGTGTATTAATGCGGTTACTAGGTTTCCCCTATTCAAAATAATGCATCTAACAAAGGAGTGCACCAGGGTATGTTCTTCCCCTTTTCAATTATTCTTCAGCGTTTCAGAGTTTTCCAGGGTGCTCCACTTTTTTCTTATGTAAATTCTTCGAAAGCAACAATAATGCAACGGTAACGAATGAATCTATGTCGAGACAATATTTACATTTAACTGCGATTTGAGAAAGATAAACAACACAGAAAAAGACATTTTCTAAAACTATCTATCACATATTGGTCGAAGATAGATATGCAAAAAGTTTGAATTTTATTCGCTTTGTAAGACAGCACGTAACTAGTTTAAATGAAAATTGAAGATGAAACAATCTAGAGTCTTTGCGTTCAGTTCATAAAATTTATCAAATTATATCAACATGAAATAAGAATTTCCAGCGCTCCTGTGCGCATCATTATTTCCCTTAAACCATGTGTAGCAAATCTTAATACTATAATCCTACACATATTTTCGGGAAAAGATAATGTTTTTCGCCATTGAATGTGTTTCCGGCAAGGATAGGGTTTCGGCAATGATAATTCCTTCAGTTGTCGAGACATCTGGACTAATTGTATTATGAGAAAATTACACTTTTATAGCATTTTTCACTATAAACACATTTTGCCTTTTGAGTGGCTAGTGTACACACAATTATAAGTAAGAATAGGAAACATTGCTATTTTCAAGACAGATATCGACTTCGGACATGACATTACAACACAGGGATTCAGAAGATGAGTTGATGAAAACTTCTCAAGGTTGTATGGTTTGCACAAAGTTCACAAAGATGGTGACCGTAATAGCATTTGCTTGTTGATAACATATAAATCAAAGAAAGAACGAAACACATATACGCACTCGCCTCACGCATGCATATCGCACGCACGGGAGACCGTCTTTAAATGACCTTAGCTGTTGATAGGACGTTAAGCAAATAAAACCTAACCAAACCAAAGAAAGAACGATCTACTAATTCACGTTTTAAATAGACAGATAACTCTTCTATCAAAAATCGAGGCATAAGATCTGACCACGTGTAACCTATAGTCACATGTATAGAGAATTAACCTTCTATTACAAGTAACAAAGAGTGAAATCAGCTGGACACCAAATCCATCTCCTCACACATCTCGACATAATTCCAATTCCATCTGTGTATCTATGTGACAGTAAAGTTACCAATATAAGATTGCTGCACCCACTTCAATCGTTTGAATCTGCCTGATATGTCTACTTCCTCGTTGCGTTTGTGTTTAATTAAATTTTAAAACACATAGTATTTGAAGTTGGTTTCAAACCTTGGATAATGCGAGAATGTTTACGTATTCTGCTGCACCGTTTATGGTTTAGGAACCAACAAGTAAAAATATCTCTACGAATGATTACATAGGAATGAACGGAATTTATATAGGCTATGCCAGTTGTTTAATCTTTTTTCTTATTAAGAAATAAAATTTGTTGAAATTGAAAGGAACTAATATAAAATAGAGACAATGTATAACAATAAGGCAACAGATACTGTTTGTCTCTTCAATATTCCTTAGCGGAAGACAGGTTAACATCCATTCTCTCTGACAACGATTGACGCTTTCAGAGGATATAATGTGACGTTATATGCATATTATCATATACAAAGTGACGATTGCATGACCTGTCATAAGTTAATGCCCGTCATCACTGTACAATTACCATAGTTACAGGATCAGATAGTAGGTTTTACACTAGTTACCTACTTACCATTTTGTGTGGGCTTGAAATCCTTCTCGTACATGCGGTAAGTTTTACCATGGGCCAATAGCATGTTGTGAGCAGCAATGTAGTCCTTCGTACCAGACCCGTCACTAGCATACACCATTTGGCTCATCACATACGGTTCATTGATTGTAAACCAAGTCTTCACCTATTATTTTAAACAATATACGGCTGTATGTACAGTTATGCTGTTTTTGAGGCGCAACATCCGAGATACGTGTTGTGTATTGACAAAAAGATATATTCGAAATTCTGTAAGCGCTTTCCCTCTTTAAATAGTTGTCATTTCACATTCTATATTCGTTATTTCCTCATTTCATTCACAAGAAAAGTTTACAAGGGTGATGGCGTACATGTATATCATACTTGATTTAGAAAACGTCATTTTTAACATATTTTTTAATGTAAACATTCTGTTTGACCTTATATATTGTAACTGGGGAAAACAATATCTTAATCATTGAGTGCTGGACTTAACAACGTATACAAATGTTCATCGAATTAAATCATAGCGATGACAACGCTTCTAAGGGCTTCTAAAATTCACCATGAAACCGAAATATTTTAGTTTTAAAAATGACATGAAATAATTGACAAAATATTTCCTTTAGTCCATTATTTAGTAGTTATGTACTTGTGTTTATTATCAGTATACTACAGAATAATTCTAATCATACCTTAGCTCCGAATTCCTGAAAACAGACTCTCGCATAAGCTTTAAAATGCTCGATCGTAGATGAATTCGTCCATCCGCCAGCTTGAACCAGATCCATCGGCATATCATATTTATACAAAGTGGCCATGGGTTCGATTCCAGCGGCTAAGAGGCCAGCGATGACCTTGTTGTAGTAATTGACACCCAACTGATTAACAGTGTGGTCGGCACCATGCGGAAAAATTCGTCCCCAGGAGATTGAAAAGCGATACGTGTTTACCTGTTAAGGGACAACGTAAATTGTGTGAATTATTACAAATACCGTGATGGTTCATTCGTAAATTATTGATACATTGCATTATGATTAATATTTCAATTCTGAAAATAACATTTTTTGAATAAATAAAGTGATAGACAGCAAATGCCGTATTAACAGCGTCATGCATGTTTTGTCGCAACAGAAATTGTCAGCGACGTTCGGGACACAGTCTCCTAATCTATATTCATTATCAAACAAAAGTTTAGAGTTTATATTGATGTTTTTAAATATATTGTGTTAGTGTCAGTGGCTAGATTACAACTATCCTCGAAACCCTGATGAGTAATATTGTTAGTGTCAAACAATGTGCATTATGTATCTTTCTCACTAAGCTTTTAGACTGGAATAGGTTATTGAAACTCATATTTATAGTCCCTCATTTGAATCATTCAATATCCACAACAACATTTCGGTGATAAATCCAGAGTAGTCCCTCCCGGTAAAGACCCCCTGACAAAGTCATTGTCATCCCATTGGTCCTGTCGCTGTTTTCAGGTTAAGGTATATTTTTATTATTTTTATATACAGTATTGCCCGAACTCACCTTGCCTGTCGGATCCTCCTCAATAATTAGGATATTTTTGTCTGTACCGATAATAATATATACTTACGCCTGTCCTTCAAAGTATTCTTAACCATTGTCGTGAAAAAAAGAAACCGTCCACTAGCCGAGACATACCATATTCCTTAAATATGGCAGTTAATACTCTGTTTAAAGCTCATTGTGTTTGTGGTGGGGCGACTGTTCGCGGTTCATCTGTGTCAGTATAATGTGACAGGGTAAGGTGTCCTGCTTGATATCTCTTGCAGTTATACTAATTGTGCCCATGCTATCAAAATATGCACATTTAACACACGCATGTAACTTGTACTCACGGAAGGCCGTCCTCAAATGACAATTTATATGCCATTAAACTACATAAAACTAACCTAAGCAAAAATCAGGAAACGAATCCTCAACCTGTTGCAGGTTGTCATTGTCTATGTTGTAGAATTTTACGACATGTATTGGCATCTGTCATGACCAATTTTGAGTAAAACCGTGAATTTACATCATACAGCTGTTTCTTCCTCCTAGGGCTAGCTATTGATGCCAAGGGTCTAAAGTACTGATACCTAGGAGACGCCGAATGGAATTCAAAACTGTTTGATAAGAAATGTCAAAATCTTTATAGGAAGGTTGGGTTTAATGGGTTTTTTTTAACGTCCTATCAACAGCCAGGGTCCATCTAAGGACGTGCCTTCTATTGGAGGTTGAGAAAAGTCGGAGCAGCCCGAGAAAAGCCTTCGACCTAGGGTCAGTGGTTTCGAACCCGTAACCCAGAGATGGATGGCTGGTGATAAAGTGTCGGGACACCTTAACCACTAGTCCACCGCGGCCCCTTTTATGGGGAGGTGTATTTGCCGCAAATAAATTTCATAATCACTTGTATGGAATTTAAAGCGATCGTCAAGCACATATTTTATTTTGAACTACTATTCAAATGAATTATAACGAGGTTTGCAGGATACTTCAAACCCGCCTACTACCTGCAGTCTTAAAGTAGAAATACCTTTGTATCTTGTAAAATTTTGATGTCGTCCATATACTTGTGGTAACTGTCACATGCCACATCTCCTGTGGAATTGTCTATAATGGCACCATTATGGCTCTGGGAAATAAAGTCGAGGAAGGTTGGGCCTCGCCCTGTAGCAAACATAGGTACACAGGTAAATAGTTTAGTAACTTTGTATCTATCTGTCAATTATTTCATATTATGATGACAAATAATTTAAATATGTAAGTGATGATGATTTCATTCCATTATGACATGTCTTGATTTATTCAGTTTTCAAAGTTTAAAAAATAACAGATTACATCAATTCATAAAAGGAGTAAATATGACACAGGTGCTTTCAAATATATAGAACATCTATCTGTATTACAAAACTGTTTGAGGAAACAAAAAATACATTATATTATTTATATATATATATATATTATCAACTATCTGCTTGTACAAAAAACAACACGGAATACCGACGACGCAATAGCGAAATTGAATCTGATTTTTTATGGAAACTCCTACAAAGATACCGTATCGAATTGCATAAAACCGTAGTATTTTGTCATAAAACACATGAAGAAATTAACAAATACATTTCCACGAATGCAAAATATTAAGCTGACCTTAAGCAATCATGCTATATTTTGAAGCTTGTTTGCTTATCCTTCAAAATAGGGGATAGAACTAGATTGTATTATCAATATCAGAACGGTAGGGGTAGGAAGAAAAGAAACTCGGTTTTTTGTATACATGTATATTTGTATTATCACTAACCATCTTCGTTCCATGCTCCTTCAATTTGGTAAGCAGAGGTTGATGCGCCCCATTGGAAATCATCAGGAAATTTGTCGAATAGCATGGAGTTTTCATTAGCAACATGCCCAGTTGCCATGCCGCCAATCATGTTGTAGCCTTCTGTGAAGCCGTTGTCATTGACAACCTGTTGGATGTATAATTCGGAAGCTCTCGGCAGACTTCTTTCCGAACTGGAGTCTGATTTCCGGTTTTCCATCCCTACATGTGCAGCGGCAGGTAAGGTTGCAAAAAAACCTTTCACGTCCGAACAGTTATCAATGGTGATTGCTGCAGAAGGATAAGAAATGATTGTTTGCGCATGTCAATTTATTTTTATTTGTTTATCATATTCGATAGGATTTTAATTCATCAACAAAGATACATTCATGTAGTAAAAATATCAAATATTTGTTTTGTAATCTTTCTAATGGCTTTTAAAACTGTTATGAACATCAAAATATCTTTCCAGGGTTTGGATAAGCGGAAGGTATGGGATTACCCCCCGTCCAATATAAAATTAGATCACCTATATAAAGCGCATTGTGGAATCCGGAACTGAAAGGGTACTGGGACATGACTTGGTTTTTGTTATTAGAGACATAATCACTTGTGACCATGTCTGGCACTCCCTTGGATATTCAAAAAAGAATGCGGTAAGAGTTGCGATTGATAGTAAGCTCAAACCTTTTAATATTTCGTTGATTTGATCACGATACCAATCCACTCTCTCCAAATCCCGAGAACTGCTAGAATGGTCTGTGTGAACTGTGCTTGCCATGACGTATATGGGCAGTCCTTGGACGGACCCCTTTAGCCGTGTCAGTAGTTCACGCAGATGTTGGGTATAACTGCCCTCTTCTGTTTGAGTTGCTCTGAAATTGCAAGTTGTATATATTTTGCCAACTGTCGTCATATTGACCTTAAGCAAATTGATGTTTGTTATAGTTCGGGAATGCTAAAAACATTGACTAACTTAAAGTACACCGGTACATTAAATTATACTTCCTTTTGTACATGTCTCAGTGCTGAACGTTAAATACCATTTTGAATGACTGGTATTTACTGCCTTCGGACGACAAGAAGAACGTTTATATTATTCATAGATATATGGGCGCACCTCTAGGGTATTTATTTTAGAAATCACGATGCGTGGAAATGTAACTATGCAACTTGTGCTATAACAAAAAAGGGACGAACATTGTTCTCAAATGCTATCTAATATATATCTTCAGATTATATTCTTAATTTTCCGGATTCATTAATATAAAATTCTGATTTAAAGTTTACCTCGACCTTCCGGCTGTTTCGGTAACAGATAACCGTGACGTCATGTTGGTTGTCGGGTACTCCACACCCAAAAAGTCAATCGCGGCTAATAGAAAAAACAGCATTTTTGAAAAGTGTCCTTTCTCTGACAAGACTAGAGATAGAGGACGTCAACTTTTACTTTATTCATTATGCCTATTTAAACTATGTGTATTAGATATAAGACTGAAAAAAAATCAATATAAATAAAATAAGGCGATGAAACAGTATAAACAATTATCTAAGAATCATCAATTTCAATTTGCCATAATCGTGTAATGTATAAAATGTCAAAAAAAAGGTTCTGATATCCGAAAATAATATTTTACCTATATGGTATATATGTGATATGCTACCTGTATGGTAGAAAGTTTGTTTCATTTTCCCTTTATGGTATAAAAGAAGTGATATTTTACGTATATGGTATATAGTATGTAATATTTTACCATTGTGCATGAGCTGTTCCAAGAAATATCCTATGTGACTGGCCAATGACGAAGAAGCTGTCATAACGTCATCAGGCACGTGCGGTTCACGTGGCTCGTACCAGGTAGAAGATAAAATTATACCTACTTGACCTACAATAGTCAAGAAACATTGGTGTTACATTTGGTTTTGTATGGGGTAGAAACACAGTGTTATTTTGTTGCTTATTTAAAATGTACCCAATTAAATCAGAATTTTTCTTCGTATTACACTGTGAACAGCATAAATTAATGAGGTCGGAGTACATATCTGATGAAATCACAGATGTAAAGCGGCAACTTTTATCTATTTCTTATTTATTCATCTATATAAAAAAAAATTATCCATTGAATTCTTCGGTGGTTAAAGAGATACTAATCAACTTCATATTCGGCGTAATTAAACATCAAAATGATTTACCTCCCCTCGATTTCTTAAACTCATTGTGGTACATTTTGTACACCTCGGTATGTGACGTCATCAGATTAGCCTTGACCTTTGCTGAAGGAGTCGCGGATGTTATCACGGAATGTGTGTCCTGCACAGTAACCCAGAAATTAACCTGCAAAACAAACATAGTTTGTTATCACATTTTGGAGATTTTGGTTACATGAAAACTCGGTTGACAGGTTGAGTATATATCACTTAGTCCAGATATATTTGCATATGTGCACGTAAATGACCCAGTCAGTCAAAAAGCGCAATTTTGATTGGATACCAAAGCAAGCCTATCAATGATCAGGTAAACAAGATTCGTTTTAGTTCCAGCCCAGAAAACGGATTCGTTGAAGAAGGTTGACAAATCAATCCGTTCTGTAGCAACAGACCATGTCCTTGTCAAAGTTACGTAATGAAAACGTTCAAGTGCAACAATTTATTTTGTTTCGATTCCAATGTTTGAACATCTCCATCACAAGAATTGTGCCATCTCTACGCAAAAGTTTTGAAGTGTGATCTATGACTGCTAATGAACATTTAACGAGAAGGAAAGCTATTACACGGATCTGAACGACCCTGTTAAAACAAGTACTCTAGATTTGGTTTCAAATGCATTCAAAACAATAAAAATATCAAATTTGTATCGTAAATAATTACCTATTATCACAGTTAATAAACATAAACTTATGTAATATGCAAAAAGTATACAATTTACTTTTTTTGTAAAGATTTTTCACGTTTACGTCTTACTGACCCATAATAGACGGAATGAAAGACTTTATCTTGACTTCGTGCCAAATAAAATGGTATCAATTTTGCAATGTTTGTATTCGGTTAAAATGACCTTTTAAATTAAAATCACAAAAATATAGGTTTTCAACTGCTTGCTGCTATCTACCATAGCTAGGTTCGAAAGTACATGTTTATATTTGTATCGAAGGGTTCATTTAAATATTTATTCATTTATTTATCTATTTACTTATTTATTTTATTTATTGTTTATTTATTTATTTATTTATTTATTTATTTATTATTTATTTATTTATCTATTTATTTATTATAATTATCCTTATTGTTTCCCGGTTTGTTATAAGTACAATCTGTGTTAGTTTTGCTATAGTCCCAAAAATTAAATACATAAACAAAATGACACTATGCTTCATCAGAACTACCTATGATTCCAGGTCGGCAAACAACTATAGAATCTGCATAAGAAACCCTTCCGCCACACGCACCAAAACAAATCAACAACAAAAAACAATTAAACAATACAAACAAACAATAATCGAAAATATGTTCATGTCAAGACTTGTATCGAAAAATATCTGTTCTCCCTTACTGCTGCTAAATGGAGTGTGTTTCTGATGACGCGTGCACTGACGATTAAATACATGTAACTAGTTTGTGTTACAACGTCGGTATGGCATACGATATTGCTTAATGTGTTTATCGGTCACAACTAATATACGATCAGAAACACATCGAATTCCGGTCAGGCGTTTCTAAGTTACTCTTATCACAGCCAACACTTTAAAAACATAGTCCACATGACCTTAAACTTATATATATATCTGTCCGTACACGAGACATACACGTGAATACTGACTCATGAAGGTCATAGCTTGGGATGTATATAATATATATATGTATATATTTTGTATCAATTACACAATAAAACAATTTCACTAATATGTAACTTATATTTAAATCGGTTTTCTTTAAAGGATTAATGCTGATGCCAGACATTTATAAGATATCCAGAAGTTTTCAGCGCCATATTGACATGTAATGAAATTGTTCGCATAGGCTTAAGAGTCGATGTATCATAATGGTCACTATTCTATCACGAAATATCAATACACATCTGTGCAACATTTTTCAGTTAACCGGAAATGTATACGACGCCTAAAAGGAGGCTTGTTGTTTGTTTGGTCGGGTAAAATGTCCTCACAACAACCAGATGGTTCGAAAGATGGTTGTCAAGGAAACACCAACAAAAGACAGAAGAAAGCATTTCATACATTAGGGATCCGATTTTAACCACCCTCTATCATTATACAGCATTACTTATTCTCGTTGTCTAAAAAGTCCCCTCTACAGATGACATAGTTCGGAGAAGCGTATCCCGAATTAAGCAAGGAACGGCCATTTTGTCGCTATCTTACGATATACAACCTAGTGATGCACGGCATGCTTACACTTCCCCAGCCTATGTACGAATCCAGATTTATTTAATCAAGGTTGATTTGTGATTTCTGAAAGGAATGCATGAGACAAAGAACTTAATACGGCATTATACTGGGTTTCCAGTTTCTGGCATTCATAAGATCTTACAAACATGTAGTTGTTTAAGACACGGTCATTTGTAGCGTTCCAAATCAAGGTGTAAAAGTCATTTCTACCATAACAACTGTCACTTTGTACATCAACCTCAATGAAGAAACAAAGTATGCTTTGTCTGCAACAATACGTACCTACATAGACATATGCCACAAAATAGCATTTGCATCCTTGTTAAGCATACTAAGTATTGGCAATACCTGTCCTCTACCGGCCCTGCGCTAGAGCGCCTTTAAGGATTTTCTAAAAATAATAATGGTGTCCTTGACCTTGTTGCAACTATCATGAATCTTATTCGGGATATCATGGTCCTTTATATAATTGTGTGTTTAAAATCATTCAAGGAATTAAAGCGTTAAATCGCTGACACATTTCGATCCTGAAGACATACACAGACGGACGGAGATGAAACTTATTGTCACCCTAGATTCATCCACAGGGGACAAATACAGATTTTAAATATTACATCTGACATTGAGATGCCCATATTTGTTGATGACATTACTCGTCTCAAGGTACTCATATGAGTAAACTAGGTAACCCCTACCTGCTTGCCCAGGGTACGAAATCATGGTGTCGGCTACTCGATTAAAAGTGCTTGTAGACTTAACTATAAAACTGTGAAATCGAAACTTTTGTCTTACCCTGTCACTAAACGCTTCAAAACAGAGTCTGACGTAGTCCCGGAAGTGACGTAATGTAGAGGAGTTGAGCCACCCGCCGACTTCTTGTATGTGAACCGGAAGTTCCCCCGAGAGTAACGTCACCACTGGCGTCATACCTGCTGCTATGGTAGCATTGATCACGTGATTATAATAATCCAATCCAGGACTGTTCTGTCCATCCTTCTCCGTTAACAATCTCGACCAATTCAGAGCGAAGTGATAATGTGAAACCTTAAAGGAAATTGAGTAAAAAAGGAAATCTTAAGAAACCAAAAATACCTGGAAAACAGTGTTCACTGAGGCTGAGTACACATCTTATCTAGTTGTGTTGTATGTGAGAGTGTGTGAGAGTGTATGATGGTATGTGAGAGTGTGTGAGAGAGTGTATGGAGTTGTGTGAGAGTGTGTGAGAGTGCATGATGGTGTGTGGGAGTGTGTGATGGTGTGTGAGAGTGTATGAAGGTGTATGCCATGGTGTAGGCATGTGGATATGCAAGCCTGTATAAGCTGGAGTAGACGTTTACAGAAGTAATTATAATACATTACACGAAGTCATGAGTCTTCTCCCTGAATGTTTGTATAATGCTAACATTAATGCTTACATTCCTCAATCTATTTCTCTTTATTTACATACTGTACTGTTAACGGTATCTTGTATTTACTATATTTACTTTGAGATGCCTTTTGGGAGGACGTGTATATGTTGCCTGCTGCCTAATCCATTTGTTTACATGATATAAGTACGGTGTTCAATAAACATCAATATAATACCATTGTTTTAATATCCCACTGAACCCATTGTGTATTCTCTTCATGAACAAAAGCACCAGGGAAACGGATTCGAATATATATCAATATAACGCCATTATTTAGTAGTATGTTACATAACTTCATAGGCGTTATAATGTGTCTGGCAATATAGGGAGGGGTAGAATTAGAAAATAAAACATTAACCCAAACAAATTGTGAAAGCACCAATTGCTTGTGACATTTCAGCAACAGGCAGGCAAAATGTCATCTTAAAATCTGAGCAAGTAAAATACCAGTACTATTTCATAGTCCTAACATACCCCAAGAAACTTGGCAGCTCCAATGTTCTGATCAGCTTCGTCATATGACGTCATTTGGAAAGGATCTTTATCTGTTATTGGAAAAAAAATGTGTTTACATAATTTCGAAGCAACTGCAGTCTGGGATCAAAGCAGATGAATACAATGAACATATGACTACAATGGAACATGCTCTAATCGAAAGCTGAACAATCCGAAAACCTTATTGAAATGAAAATTCGATTAACGCACGCTGCATACAAGAAGTAATTGTCATAACGATGTACATGTGTATTTGGATCAGCATTACTGATACCTAGTCATAAATTTGGATGGAAAAGCAGGCCGTTTCGATTGCTTCCGAATTATCTGGAAATTGTATTTAAAGAAATCTATCAAATTAAGAGATATGCTTGAGAACCATTTAGCTGGATAAATGTTCCTATTAAAAAATAGATACTCTGTTATGTTACACGCATATATTTACATTGCTCCGCATATCGCCATCGACATAACGCTAAGAGGCAGTTGCCACCATACGCCTATAACACCCAGTGGGTCATATGACATTAAAAAGGCGGGATTTTTTTGTGTTGGTTTAGTTTTTTTCAAAGTTGACGAAAATAGTAAGACAATGTAAATATAAGTATTGAACAGTGGTTTTAATGTTGTTATAGTCGATATGGCAGCAAGATGTATGGTGGGCAAATGTAGCATGGAAACCCTAACGGGCGGGTTCCCATGCTACATTTGCCCACCATACATCTTGCTGCCATATCGACTATAACGACATTAAAACCACTGTTCATTGCTTAAATAAACTATACATACTCCTAAAGCTTAGTACCGGGGGTATCTGCACTTTTTAAAATACCAAAAACAGAAATGGAAACCATAATTTGTTTACAACACCAAGACATTCTAAACATGTATGTTGCATCCCAAGAGATTTTCCTGCGTGGAGGAATATGAGGAAACTGAATCATGTTAGTTTTCGTTGTAAATAGAACAATAACTTTTAATATTTACATTTTGGTGGCAAAGCCACGATATAAACTAAGTAAAAAGATTTGCAGTCTATGTGACCATAATTGACACCCAAAACGTGACATTAATCAATGCCGCGCATGAATATATTCACCCACCGGAACTACTTGTAACTAAGGTAAATCGTTTTTTATGTTCCGTCTTTGACGATAATAATTTGTTCATTCATCGTAGAAGCAAAATTCCTGGATAAAGTCTTTAAAAATCATTGTCAAATGTAAATATAAGCATTGAACTGCTTTCAGTTGGAAGTTATGGGCTGATGAATGCCAACTGGACAAAGGCAAAGTTAATGAAGCGCGCTAAATGAGGCTGTGATAATAAACTAATCGCGATGTTATATTTATAGAGTTCACAATGTGTAGAACGCTATATGACCAATGAATTCTCAGTCTCACGAAATATTCGTGTTATCGCATCTTTCCGGTTTTGCCGGAAATACCCGAAAATATGTGGATTACTGTACTTTTTATTGCTTACATATATAAACAATGATATTACACGCACACCATCTTTTAATAAATAATGGCCAATTGATATTCCTTAGCTTAAAATTTTCCATGGAAAAACTTGACAAAATTTTAAGAAAGTTTATCAACTGTGTTTTCTTAAATCAAATAATACTTTCCTATGGGGAAATTAAAGGCAATTCCTTGTTATTGGATGTTGATGAAACTGGGGTCTGTTGGGTTCAAAATATTGATAAGATCATTATACTGCGAAAGAATATGTAATATTCATTCTTTCTGGGTGCAATCATTATATACGTCAAACTACTTAGAATGTTTAACAGTATGTGATTTTTCGTTTTCTTATAATAGACAAAATATGCCTTGAAGATATGCTTTGACCCAATTGTCACTGTTAGAAAGGTGATAAACAAAATCTGTAACTATTACAGTTATATCCGAATACAATATAGTCACGATTTATAACCG
Organism: Pecten maximus; assembly: GCF_902652985.1. Lineage (NCBI taxonomy): Eukaryota > Metazoa > Mollusca > Bivalvia > Pectinida > Pectinidae > Pecten > Pecten maximus. The sequence goes on along the minus strand of NC_047022.1, from coordinate 8,527,637 downwards.
TCTCCTGGTTAGAGAGATTTGAAAACAAATCCAGACATTCATATTAAATCTGGGCATAATTTATCACCCATCGAGTGTCATTTTAAAGGAGATCCAACGTTTGGGCGTTACGTGTAAAACTATATGTCCTTGACTAGTGCAGACATTAGTCTTAAAAATACAGCTATCAAAATGATATATCATATATCCCCTTGAAATTGAAAAATTGACTGCTTGGTAACAAAAGTAAAGAAATAAATCAGAAAGTTAACCCGAATTTTGTGGACGAGATGTGTCCATTTTCAAATTATATGTTTAAGCGAGCGATATTTTTTATTAAAGAATTTCACTTTGTAATTCTTTTATCTTTTAAACGTGTCATTGATTGACGTAAAGCTTCAAAATGATATATATATATATATATATATAGCAATATATATTTTTTAACTTCGAATATTTATCGAAAGATGCTGGTCAGAGTGACCAAGTGGGTTATCCTTCTTGTTTCTGGAAATGTACACGGGGAAAAGAGGGACGAATACTCCGGGAAAAGATATTGATATTTATATATTTAAGTTGGTCTTTGTGAATATGATAATATACATTTATAGATACAGGCATTACCTAGCGGGGAGGATATAACCACGGTGAGTGGCGAGGGGTCTAACAGCTTTCCCCGCAATATGATTCTTATTTGAGAGGGGGAGGGGGTGGGGCAGAACGCGTGCACGTGTTAGTCACAGCAATGTCGCATGCACCTGAGCCATATGTCAACGAGTTGATACGACGGTTCTAATCTCGCTGATTTATATTAGAGTCTGAAAGATTTGATGGGATGGTGCTTAATGACGGGAGAGGTGGGTTTAACGGTGGATATAGGAGGTCTGTGACGAAACGGACGAGACAAACTTCACATCGGATAGGGATGTAGGAAAATTCTCATATCACCGAGTAGATTGTAATATGGGCATTGTCCGCCTAAGCTAGCGATAAGTCCGGTACTTTCTGGAAAGTTATAAAGATAAACTTTTATTACCATAAATACAACATATTGGTATTTAAAGGTTTATTTTGTGTCGAATTCATGATTTATTTGTTTGGGTGTAAATATAGCTAATTCAGAATTTGTAATTTTTGTTGGTTCTTTATTACATAACGGAGAGGTAGGGGTAGCCGAGTAAACAAATATTTTTGTGTCATCATTAAAGATACACCGAATGTCCTTATCACAAATCCATTCGACAATACTCGGGATTTATCTACCGATCTGAATATGGTTTACGAGCCAGAAGAAATGGCCGCAACGATTATGTCAAGATTTTGTAGAAATCACACAGGGCGTTAAGTTTATCGATTAATCAACAACCACGCCACTTTAAAATGCCAAACGAGACTAGAAATCTAGATGGTAGGTATTGACAGCATGCAGACTCAATCTTTAAAATTAATTTGCTGAAAAATCTCTACATCTGTCGTATAAGATGTACCATCAAATAAGTTATGCTGTTTGATTTCGCATAATCATAATTACAACATTACTTAATTACAATGAGAAAAATAAAAATAATATTTAACTGACTTTACAGGTACTTATGAATGACATAGCTTTGAAGACAATTGTATGTACATCTAATTACACTAAATGGTATTTTCCCTGCAAAACTGAATAGACTGAATAAATTTGATGAAAACGGTTGTATATAACTTATTTAAAGTATAAATCATATTCCTCTAAGATTGAAATTATTTGGTACCGGAGCTACAAATCACAGTAAATTAAATGATAATTATAGCATAACCCCTTAAGAGGAGTTAACAATATGTGTACATGTATTATGTTATGTAAAATTTTGACGTTTTGATAATTATCAACTACAACAATATCAACAGAAAATGGTTTGGAAGGAAACAATAATTTTCATTTTTCCTAAATATATAAATATAATATGTATCGCATCTCGTATGTTGAAAAGCTATAATCCGCGTGAAAAGCATGTACATATGTCATTACTATTTTACTGGCTCCATTTATAGCAAGCTTACCTGAAAACGATGTTGCAGCACCCCACACAAAATCATTAGGGAACTTGCCAAAGATAAACTCCTCGCCCGACCCCTCGGGCGAAGGCGAGGACGCCACACAAGAGCGCAAGGCGCACAACCATATCCGATACCTTTGACGGATGGAGTTCTGGTAACGTGTAAGTCCGTCCGGCCAGCTCTGTGACCCGGTTGTTGCCGCGAGATTTTGTAACCAAGAAAGCCTTGTTCACGTGAATTAGGAATACATTCTAGCACGGTGCTGATGATAGGGTATACACACCCTCGTAGAGTATATAAATAGATACAGGTTTATGCTCCGAGAGATCTCCTTAAAACTTCAGCTTCTTTCTCCGGTATTTACACGTGAACGCCACAGGGACCTGATAATCTGTTGCACAGTCTGCGTGTATGTAGAGTTTTCGTGATAATTAGTGTTTTTCGGTTGCAGACATTTATGAATATATATATATTAAATACCACCCTTCAGTGATATCACCTCACTACCGAATTAATATCTAACCCGTTAAATGTCTTAAAAGTCCACATAAATACAATTTCAAGTACACCTAGCGTATAAGTAACAAAATATCACGTCCCTGTGGTGTTTAATGATACGTTGAAGTACCATCTGAATTGCTAATATCGGTGATTACCCGTATCTTTAAATGACCTTGACCTTTAGGATTACCAAGCTGACCTATATGTATATTCATCTGATTATATGTAAATTAATGCAATACCTTTAATTAACGGATTATAAGTTTATACTTGTGTCTTATTCCATTTCAGTTTTGACAAATAAAATATGTTAAAATAAAAAGAACTTTAATTAGAGGAAAAGACTCCATACTTGAGCTTCAATGAGTTGTAATAGTTCATGTCAACAGATTTCGATTTTTTTTTTCAAATAAGTTTTGCTCTGGATTAGGATTGTTCAACGTCCTATCAATAGCTAAGGTCACATAAGGACGACCTCCTCTGTGCGCGAGATGCATGCGTGAGGTGTATGCGTGCGTACTATGGGAGATTTGGATGCTTCATTAACCGAAATCCCTTACATTTTACGCCATACGTTAGTTAATGTAAATATATGCACATGATTTCACATTCTAAACATGTACTGCACAAGATAAATAGACAACGGTATGACAAAGATGTCATCACATTTGTTATCATTTCCTGAGATTAAGGAAACAATTTTCTGAATCCGTGAAAATATCACCTTGGTCATTCTGATATGAACTTTTAAACGGCAATATGTTTTCACTCCGCGTTTTTTTTACCATCATCAGATAGATAATGGCCTATACAAATTGTCCAACGTCCATCGCACGCCCTGTCGTAAAAACCACTGCTATCGTAATTTCTTATAAAGTAAAGTACTAAAGGGATCTTTTTAAAATTTCATATGTAAGTTCCCCTTGGACCCTAGTTGTGTATATTGTATTTTTGGACCGATCGAAAAACAATATGGCCGACAGACGGCCATGTTGGACTTTGGCAATTGAAGTTTTATTTTTTAGAAAGTGCTGAAGGGATCTTTCTCGAATATCATATGTATGTTTTCCTTAATCTCTGGTTGTGCCCATTTTATTTTTTGTCTTAGGAAAACAAAATGGCTTACAAGTGTCCATCTTGGATTTTGACAGTTTCTTGTATTTTTTTTCTCAAACTTGATGTAGGTTCCTCTTAGTTCAGTGCTATATCCTTCTGATTTTGAGTCAGAACAGAGAAACAAAATGGCTGAAAGTTGGCCATATTGAAAATTGATTTCTTGTTTTTCTCTGCTCAGAACATTTAACAGGTGTTTGGACGCGATAATATCGGAAAGGGCCGATTTCGTATAAATAGTCGGGGGTTCTATAACGACCGTTACGCGTTTGTACATTCTATTAGAAAACAAATACAGCATTGCCGTTGACCACTGACTGAAGTGGTCGGTCTGGATAACATTGTTTAATTTGATTCGTGATAGATAATGGAAGGGCCAAACGACAGAACCGTCGTCCCCGGGGAAGGTTAAACTTACAGTATATAAAGAGAATAATTGTGTGGTGTCCTGTAAACGCTACACAGTTTTTATTTAAAAAGTGAGTTTAACAATAAGTTATTGAATGGCACCAACGTAAATATACAAACATCAACGATTGAATCTGTGATGCAAAGAAAAATATTTGCATTTAAATATAGATGTAGATCAGCCGCAGATATTTCTGGGGAGGATTGACTTTTGAATCCCGTCGGCGACTTAGATTTTCGTAATCGGCCTCTCTGCCGACCTGGCCTAGTCGCGTCCTGATACATAATAACTTTGAAGGCCACCCAGTCTGTCTACCACTATCTCTTTCTATAAAACCATGCAAACAGCGAATATTGTGTCGACCGAAATATGTGTCAACACCGTAAGATTTGATACGAAAATTGAACTCATAGACCCTATGTGCGCCTCCTATTATGCGGTTGGTACGGGTTGGACGATTTAGTCTCCTTCGACCCAGGAAAAAGCTGCTGAATGATATAAGGTGCGGTGACTAACGTTCAATAATGTCAGACAACCCTGACTAGCTATACTGGTAATGAGAGAGTTGTCATGTGTGTCACGTTAGTCCGTTATCATTATATAATGTGACGTGTGGGTGTCGCGTTAGTCCGTTATCATTATATAATGTGACGTGTGGGTGTCGCGTTTGGCCGTTATCATTATATAATGTGACGTGTGGGTGTCGTGTTAGTCCGTTATCATTATATAATGTGACGTGTGAGTGTCACGTTAGTCCGTTATCATTATATAATGTGACGTGTGAGTGTCGCATTAGTCCGTTATCATTATATAATGTGACGTGTGGGTGTCGCATTAGTCCGTTATCATTATATAATGTGACGTGTGGGTGTCGCGTTTGGCCGTTATCATTATATAATGTGACGTGTGGGTGTCGCGTTAGTCCGTTATCATTATATAATGTGACGTGTGGGTGTGGCGTTAGTCCGTTATCATTATATAATGTGTCGTGTGTCGCGTTAGACCGTTATCATTATATAATGTGTCGTGTGGGTGTCGCGTTAGTCCGTTATCATTATATAATGTGACGTGTGGGTGTGGCGTTAGTCCGTTGTCATTATATAATGTGACGTGTGGGTGTCGCGTTAGTCCGTTATCATTATATAATGTGACGTGTGGGTTTCGCGTTAGTCCGTTATCATTATATAATGTGACGTGTGGGTGTCGCGTTAGTCCGTTATCATTATATAATGTGTCGTGTGTGTCGCGTTAGTCCGTTATCATTATATAATGTGACGTGTGGGTGTGGCGTTAGTCCGTTGTCATTATATAATGTGACGTGTGGGTGTCGCGTTAGTCCGTTATCATTATATAATGTGACGTGTGGGTGTCGCGTTAGTCCGTTATCATTATATAATGTGACGTGTGGGTGTCGCGTTAGTCCGTTATCATTATATAATGTGACGTGTGAGTGTCGCGTTAGGTCGTTATCATTATATAATGTGACGTATGGGTGTGGCGTTAGTCCGTTATCATTATATAATGTGACGTGTGGGTGTCGTGTTAGTCCGTTATCATTATATAATGTGACGTGTTAGTGTCGCGTTAGTCCGTTATCATTATATAATGTGACGTGTGGGTGTCGCGTTAGTCCGTTATCATTATATAATGTGACGTGTGGGTGTCGCGTTAGTCCGTTATCATTATATAATGTGACGTGTGGGTGTCGCGTTAGTCCGTTATCATTATATAATGTGACGTGTGGGTGTCGTGTTAGTCCGTTATCATTATATAATGTGACGTGTGGGTGTCGCGTTAGTCCGTTATCATTATATAACGTGACGTGTCGGTGTCGTGTTAGTCCGTTATCATTATATAATGTGACGTGTTGGTATCGCGTTTGGTTGTTATCATTATATAATGTGACGTGTGGGTGTGGCGTTAGTCCGTTATCATTATATAATGTGACGTGTGGGTGTCGCGTTAGTCCGTTATCATTATATAACGTGACGTGTCGGTGTCGCGTTAGTCCGTTATCATTATATAATGTGACGTGTGGGTGTCGCGTTAGTCCGTTATCATTATATAATGTGACGTGTTGGTATCGCGTTTGGTTGTTATCATTATATAATGTGACGTGTGGGTTTCGCGTTAGTCCGTTATCATTATATAATGTGACGTGTGGGTGTGGCGTTAGTCCGTTATCATTATATAATGTGACGTGTGGGTGTCGCGTTAGTCCGTTATCATTATATAATGTGACGTGTGGGTGTGGCGTTAGTCCGATATCATTATATAATGTGACGTGTGTGTGTCGCGTTAGTCCGTTATCATTATATAATGTGACGTGTGGGTGTCGTGTTAGTCCGTTATCATTATATAATGTGACGTGTGGGTGTCGCGTTAGTCCGTTATCATTATATAATGTGACGTGTGGGTGTCGCGTTAGTCCGTTATCATTATATAATGTGACGTGTGGGTGTCGCGTTAGTCCGTTATCATTATATAATGTGACGTGTGGGTGTCGCGTTAGTCCGTTATCATTATATAATGTGACGTGTGGGTTTCGCGTTAGTCCGTTATCATTATATAATGTGACGTGTGGGTGTCGCGTTAGTCCGTTATCATTATATAATGTGACGTGTGGGTGTCGCGTTAGTCCGTTATCATTATATAATGTGACGTGTGGGTGTCGCGTTAGTCCGTTATCATTATATAATGTGTCGTGTGTGTCGCGTTAGTCCGTTATCATTATATAATGTGTCGTGTGGGTGTCGCGTTAGTCCGTTATCATTATATAATGTGTCGTGTGTGTCGCGTTAGTCCGTTATCATTATATAATGTGACGTGTGTGTCGCGTTAGTCCGTTATCATTATATAATGTGTCGTGTGTGTCGCGTTAGTCCGTTATCATTATATAATGTGTCGTGTGGGTGTCGCGTTAGTCCGTTATCATTATATAATGTGACGTGTGGTGTCGCGTTAGTCCGTTATCATTATATAATGTGACGTGTGGGTGTCGCGTTAGTCCGTTATCATTATATAATGTGACGTGTGGGTGTCGCGTTAGTCCGTTATCATTATATAATGTGACGTGTGGGTGTCGCGTTAGTCCGTTATCATTATATAATGTGACGTGTGGGTGTCGCGTTAGTCCGTTATCATTATATAATGTGACGTGTGGGTGTCGCGTTAGTCCGTTATCATTATATAATGTGACGTGTGGGTGTCGCGTTAGTCCGTTATCATTATATAATGTGACGTGTGGGTGTCGCGTTAGTCCGTTATCATTATATAATGTGACGTGTGGGTGTCGCGTTAGTCCGTTATCATTATATAATGTGACGTGTGGGTGTCGCGTTAGTCCGTTATCATTATATAATGTGACGTGTGGGTGTCGCGTTAGTCCGTTATCATTATATAATGTGACGTGTGGGTGTCGCGTTAGTCCGTTATCATTATATAATGTGACGTGTGGGTGTCGCGTTAGTCCGTTATCATTATATAATGTGACGTGTGGGTGTCGCGTTAGTCCGTTATCATTATATAATGTGACGTGTGGGTCGCGTTAGTCCGTTATCATTATATAATGTGACGTGTGGGTGTCGCGTTAGTCCGTTATCATTATATAATGTGACGTGTGGGTGTCGCGTTAGTCCGTTATCATTATATAATGTGACGTGTGGGTGTCGCGTTAGTCCGTTATCATTATATAATGTGACGTGTGGGTTGTCGCGTTAGTCCGTTATCATTATATAATGTGACGTGTGGGTGTCGCGTTAGTCCGTTATCATTATATAATGTGACGTGTGGGTGTCGCGTTAGTCCGTTATCATTATATAATGTGACGTGTGGGTGTCGCGTTAGTCCGTTATCATTATATAATGTGACGTGTGGGTGTCGCGTTAGTCCGTTATCATTATATAATGTGACGTGTGGGTGTCGCGTTAGTCCGTTATCATTATATAATGTGACGTGTGGGTGTCGCGTTAGTCCGTTATCATTATATAATGTGACGTGTGGGTGTCGCGTTAGTCCGTTATCATTATATAATGTGACGTGTGGGTGTCGCGTTAGTCCGTTATCATTATATAATGTGACGTGTGGGTGTCGCGTTAGTCCGTTATCATTATATAATGTGACGTGTGGGTGTCGCGTTAGTCCGTTATCATTATATAATGTGACGTGTGGGTGTCGCGTTAGTCCGTTATCATTATATAATGTGACGTGTGGGTGTCGCGTTAGTCCGTTATCATTATATAATGTGACGTGTTGGTGTCGCGTTAGTCCGTTATCATTATATAATGTGACGTGTGGGTGTCGCGTTAGTCCGTTATCATTATATAATGTGACGTGTGGGTGTCGCGTTAGTCCGTTATCATTATATAATGTGACGTGTGGGTGTCGCGTTAGTCCGTTATCATTATATAATGTGACGTGTGGGTGTCGCGTTAGTCCGTTATCATTATATAATGTGACGTGTGGGTGTCGCGTTAGTCCGTTATCATTATATAATGTGACGTGTGGGTGTCGCGTTAGTCCGTTATCATTATATAATGTGACGTGTGGGTGTCGCGTTAGTCCGTTATCATTATATAATGTGACGTGTGGGTGTCGCGTTAGTCCGTTATCATTATATAATGTGACGTGTGGGTGTCGCGTTAGTCCGTTATCATTATATAATGTGACGTGTGGGTGTCGCGTTAGTCCGTTATCATTATATAATGTGACGTGTGGGTGTCGCGTTAGTCCGTTATCATTATATAATGTGACGTGTGGTGTCGCGTTAGTCCGTTATCATTATATAATGTGACGTGTGGGTGTCGCGTTAGTCCGTTATCATTATATAATGTGACGTGTGGGTGTCGCGTTAGTCCGTTATCATTATATAATGTGACGTGTGGGTGTCGCGTTAGTCCGTTATCATTATATAATGTGACGTGTGGGTGTCGCGTTAGTCCGTTATCATTATATAATGTGACGTGTGGGTGTCGCGTTAGTCCGTTATCATTATATAATGTGACGTTGTGGTGTCGCGTTAGTCCGTTATCATTATATAATGTGTACGTGGCGGTGTCCGCAGTTAGTCCGTGATCATTATATAATGTGACTGTGGGGGGTCCGCAGTTAGTCCGTTATCATTATATATAATGTGACGTGGTGGGTGTCCTTAGTCCTTATCATTATAGAAGGTGACGTGTGGGTGTACGCGTGTTAGTCCGTTATCATTGATATATTGACGTGTGGGATGTCGCGTTAGGCCGTTAGCAGGATATAAAATGTGTACGTGTCGGGTGTCGCGTTAGGTCCGTTATCATTATATAATGGTGAACGTGTGGGTGTCGCGTTAGTACCGTCTATCATTAGATAGAGTGGACGTGTGGGTGTCGCTTAGTCCGTTATCAGTATATAATGTGACGTGTGGGGTCGTCGTTAGTCCGTTATCATTATATAATGTGACGTGTGGGTGTCGCGTTAGTCCGTTATCATTATATAATGTGACGTGTGGGTGTCGCGTTAGTCCGTTATCATTATATAATGTGACGTGTGGGTGTCGCGTTAGACCGTTATCATTATATAATGTGACGTGTGGGTGTCGCGTTAGTCCGTTATCATTATATAATGTGACGTGTGGGTGTCGTGTTAGTCCGTTATCATTATATAATGTGACGTGTGGGTGTCGCGTTAGTCCGTTATCATTATATAATGTGACGTGTGGGTGTCGCGTTAGTCCGTTATCATTATATAATGTGACGTGTGTGTCGCGTTAGTCCGTTATCATTATATAATGTGACGTGTGGGTGTCGCGTTAGTCCGTTATCATTATATAATGTGACGTGGTGGTGTCGTGTTAGTTCCGTTATCATTATATAATGTGACGTGTGGGTGTCGCGTTAGTCCGTTATCATTATATAATGTGACGTGTGGGTGTGGCGTTAGTCCGTTATCATTATATAATGTGACGTGTGGGTGTGGTTAGTCCGTTATCATTATATAATGTGACGTGTGGGTGTCGCGTTAGTCCGTTATCATTATATAATGTGACGTGTGGGTGTCGCGTTAGTCCGTTATCATTATATAATGTGACGTGTGGGTGTCGCGTTAGTCCGTTATCATTATATAATGTGACGTGTGGGTGTCGCGTTAGTCCGTTATCATTATATAATGTGACGTGTGGGTGTCGCGTTAGTCCGTTATCATTATATAATGTGACGTGTGAGTGTCGCGTTAGTCCGTTATCATTATATAATGTGACGTGTGGGTGTCGCGTTAGTCCGTTATCATTATATAATGTGACGTGTTGGTGTCGTGTTAGTCCGTTATCATTATATAATGTGACGTGTGGGTGTCGCGTTAGTCCGTTATCATTATATAATGTGACGTGTGGGTGTGGCGTTAGTCCGTTATCATTATATAATGTGACGTGTGGGTGTCGCGTTAGTCCGTTATCATTATATAATGTGACGTGTGGGTGTCGCGTTAGTCTGTTATCATTAGATAATGTGACGTGTGGGTGTCGCGTTAGTCCGTTATCATTATATAATGTGACGTGTCGGTGTCGTGTTAGTCCGTTATCATTATATAATGTGACGTGTGGGTGTCGCGTTAGTCCGTTATCATTATATAATGTGACGTGTGGGTGTCGCGTTAGTCCGTTATCATTATATAATGTGACGTGTGGGTGTCGCGTTAGTCCGTTATCATTATATAATGTGACGTGTCGGTGTCGTGTTAGTCCGTTATCATTATATAATGTGACGTGTGGGTGTCGCGTTAGTCCGTTATCATTATATAATGTGACGTGTGGGTGTCGCGTTAGTCCGTTATCATTATATAATGTGTCGTGTGTCGCGTTAGTCCGTTATCATTATATAATGTGACGTGTGGGCGCCGCGTTAGTCCGTTATCATTACATAATGTGACGTGTGGGTGTCGTGTTAGTCCGTTATCATTATATAATGTGTCGTGTGTCGCGTTAGTCCGTTATCATTATATAATGTGACGTGTCGGTGTCGTGTTAGTCCGTTATCATTATATAATGTGACGTGTGGGTGTCGTGTTAGTCCGTTATCATTATATAATGTGTCGTGTGTCGCGTTAGTCCGTTATCATTATATAATGTGACGTGTGGGCGCCGCGTTAGTCCGTTATCATTACATAATGTGACGTGTGGGTGTCGCGTTAGTCCGTTATCATTATATAATGTGACGTGTGGGTGACGCGTTAGTCCGTTATCATTATATAATGTGTCGTGTGTGTCGCGTTAGTCCGTTATCATTATATAATGTGACGTGTGGGTGTCGCGTTAGTCCGTTATCATTATATAATGTGTCGTGTTGGTGTCGCGTTAGTCCGTTATCATTATATAATGTGACGTGTGAGTGTCGTGTTAGTCCGTTATCATTATATAATGTGACGTGTGGGTGTCGCGTTAGTCCGTTATCATTATATAATGTGACGTGTGAGTGTCGTGTTAGTCCGTTATCATTATATAATGTGACGTGTGGGTGTCGCGTTAGTCCGTTATCATTATATAATGTGACGTGTGGGTGTCGCGTTAGTCCGTTATCATTATATAATGTGACGTGTGAGTGTCGCGTTAGTCCGTTATCATTATATAATGTGACGTGTGGGTGTCGCGTTAGTCCGTTATCATTATATAATGTGACGTGTTAGTGTCACGTTAGTCCGTTATCATTATATAATGTGACGTGTGTGTGTCGCGTTAGTCCGTTATCATTATATAATGTGACGTGTGGGTGTCGCGTTAGTCCGTTATCATTATATAATGTGACGTGTGGGTGTCGCGTTAGTCCGTTATCATTATATAATGTGACGTGTGGGTGTCGCGTTAGTCCGTTATCATTATATAATGTGACGTGTGGGTGTCGCGTTAGTCCGTTATCATTATATAATGTGACGTGTGAGTGTCACGTTAGTCCGTTATCATTATATAATGTGACGTGTGTGTGTCGCGTTAGTCCGTTATCATTATATAATGTGACGTGTGGGTGTCGCGTTAGTCCGTTATCATTATATAATGTGACGTGTGGGTGTCGCGTTAGTCCGTTATCATTATATAATGTGACGTGTGAGTGTCACGTTAGTCCGTTATCATTATATAATGTGACGTGTGTGTGTCGCGTTAGTCCGTTATCATTATATAATGTGACGTGTTAGTGTCACGTTAGTCCGTTATCATTATATAATGTGACGTGTGTGTGTCGCGTTAGTCCGTTATCATTATATAATGTGACGTGTGGGTGTCGCGTTAGTCCGTTATCATTATATAATGTGACGTGTGAGTGTCGTGTTAGTCCGTTATCATTATATAATGTGACGTGTGGGTGTCGCGTTAGTCCGTTATCATTATATAATGTGACGTGTGGGTGTCGCGTTAGTCCGTTATCATTATATAATGTGACGTGTGGGTGTCGCGTTAGTCCGTTATCATTATATAATGTGACGTGTGGGTGTCGCGTTAGTCCGTTATCATTATATAATGTGACGTGTGGGTGTCGCGTTAGTCCGTTATCATTATATAATGTGACGTGTGGGTGTCGCGTTAGTCCGTTATCATTATATAATGTGACGTGTGGGTGTCGCGTTAGTCCGTTATCATTATATAATGTGACGTGTGGGTGTCGCGTTAGTCCGTTATCATTATATAATGTGACGTGTGGGTGTGGCGTTAGTCCGTTATCATTATATAATGTGACGTGTGGGTGTCGCGTTAGTCCGTAATTATTATATGTGACGTGTGGGTGTGGCATTAGTCCGTTATCATTATATAATGTGTCGTGTTGGTGTGGCGTTAGTCCGTTATCATTATATAATGTGTCGTGTGGGTGTCGCGTTAGTCCGTTATCATTATATAATGTGACGTGTGGGTGTCGCGTTAGTCCGTTATCATTATATAATGTGACGTGTGGGTGTCGCGTTAGTCCGTTATCATTATATAATGTGACGTGTGGGTGTCGCGTTAGTCCGTTATCATTATATAATGTGTCGTGTTGGTGTGGCGTTAGTCCGTTATCATTATATAATGTGACGTGTGGGTGTCGCGTTAGTCCGTTATCATTATATAATGTGACGTGTGGGTGTCGCGTTAGTCCGTTATCATTATATAATGTGACGTGTGGGTGTCGCGTTAGTCCGTTATCATTATATAATGTGACGTGTGGGTGTGGCGTTAGTCCGTTATCATTATATAATGTGACGTGTGGGTGTCGCGTTAGTCCGTTATCATTATATAATGTGACGTGTGGGTGTGGCGTTAGTCCGTTATCATTATATAATGTGACGTGTGGGTGTCGCGTTAGTCCGTTATCATTATATAATGTGACGTGTGAGTGTCGCGTTAGTCCGTTATCATTATATAATGTGACGTGTGGGTGTCGCGTTAGTCCGTTATCATTATATAATGTGACGTGTGGGTGTCGCGTTAGTCCGATATCATTATATAATGTGACGTGTGGGTGTCGCGTTAGTCCGTTATCATTATATAATGTGACGTGTGGGTATCGCGTTAGTCCGTTATTAATGGACACCGCCTTTATATAGACACTTACAAACATGTAAAAAAAAAAGGGCACACATAAAAAATTTTTTTTAAAAAAGCCAAACAAACAAACACAAAACAAACACAAAGATATAAAAAAAAACAAAGAAAAATTAAAAATTAAAAAAACAAACACACAAAAAACAAACAAACAAAAAACGAATCCATGTATGACGAATTTTACTCATTTTACGTTATACAGACGGAACATCTCCACTTCATTACATATTTACATACAATGTATTTTCACTAGTAAGCGTAAATGCGTCTGTGTTAAAATAGCGGTAGTAATTATTCGAACACGTCAATGTATCGTCTTTACGAAGCAAGAACTTTGTATCTATTTTAATCCGTATAGGTTTCCTGCATGATGAGTAGTTATGACATTGATGATTTCTAGCTCAAGGTTTTGTTTTTAAAGTATTACAATTGATAAAGTATAATTGCACATTTTCTGTTAAAGTTCGACTAATAAGATTTTTTTAAAAATCATGTTGATATATATATTATCATTTGTTTAATGTTTGTATAATTAGTGATGTGTCTACAAGTATATTCAAAGACCTGATTCTTTTAGACGTAAGCATTATCTTTCTGAATAAATCGTTCCGACCATATAAAAGCAGGCTGTCCGGGTATCAAATCCATTTTTACCCACATCGCGATGGAGGTGTCGGGGAAAATCTGGCTTATTGCGTCTTTTTTCCTCGTCCTCACCCCCCGGGGTGGGGCTCAGATGGTAGGGATGGGGCAGTCGCAATACGACCCAGATGCTGTGACCCCCGGGACATTTCCTGACGACTTTGCATGGGGTGTGGCGACATCGGCGTACCAGGTGGAGGGGGCCTGGGACAAAGATGGTACGTACTAATTACAGCTCGGACATAAATTTATCCCGAGAAATGATATATATATTATGACATAAATATCCGGAAACCACATATTCCGGATTAATGAATCATAGACAAATAGGATCAAAAGCCCGAAGTTTTGAGTTTTTGCTCCAGTCACGCGGTTAATCTTAGAACTGTAGACTTGTGATAGTCACTCAACTAATAAAGAATCAAACCTGGGTATTATATCAAAGTTTGAAGGTGAATACATTTTTCAAAAGGTATTGCAATTCATGAAGTATAAATACAGTAGGCTTGGATTCATACATTAATACTGATACGATTTCATGACGACATAATAATTATGGAACACGAAATCCATGAATTCACATCTACACATCTAATGATTTTACTAATCTGAAATCCCGAAATCCCCGATATTGAAATAACACATATCTTGAAAGAAATCACAATATGTGACTACAAATGCAACTATATCAGCTTCATTTTTTTTCTTGCCACACATAACGGTATTCTAGTATTGGACTTGCTATGATTAATTTTTTGCTGGGTATATATCCTCGTCAACAGCCAGGGTAATTTTGAGGGGGATTCTCACTATAGTAGCTGGTGACTACCTCAGTCAACAACATACGAGACGCCCGTTACATGCCATCCAGGTCAATTAGGGTAAAGTGTCTTCCATGATAATTATTACGACTGTAAATATCATAACATGACCGTTCAACGTCAACGCTTAAGCTTACGTTCCCTGCGTTTTTTTGAAGTTTTATATAAATTCTAGCTCGATTTTAACTGAAATTTTCTTTGTATGTCCGATAGTGTTATTCATATTTTTTATTTTACTTATTTCTAGTTATCTTCATATCATGGTATCGGTACACGAATCTTACTTCTATCAACAATGACGAGATAAGTCCACAGGTTCAC